>NC_043960.1:49531493-49668993 GCF_902148855.1 Sphaeramia orbicularis | reverse complement strand
TTAATGTCATCTTCACGTCATCATAACATTTCATACATCCCATTCTCCAGTTATTTATATCAGAATTACTCTGTGCAATATTTGTTTAGATTTCAGTGCTCAGTGGTAATAAATCCTCTTGCTGTATGTTATGGATGTGCATCTTAGTGCACATCTTTATGCACTTCTTTTATTCTGATACGTTAAAGACACATATATATATCAACTATCAATGTGAAACCATATGAGTCAGATGGCAATTAAAGCTTCCTTTTTAACTTAGATTTGTTTCTCTACTCCTAAAACTCAGCATCGATTGTAATGTTTATTTTGGACTTTATATGGACTTTTCCAATTTGTGCCTATTACCTACTTTTTCAATTAAAAAAAAACAAACATCTCTGGCAAAAGATCAAATAAAAACAACTGAAGCTATTTTCTCTTTCCTGTTGTATCACCATTTGCATGTTTGTAACTCATTTTGGCTTCAGAGGAATGGAACTGAAACCTTTTTACTTACTCATTCACATGAAACACAACAAGAATTATTTACTGACAGCTTTTCAAGATGATGGATTAATCAACTAGTAATGATTGAATTATGAATTGAAATAAGTAACTGCATTTCTACGTCAAAGATGCATACTGCCCCAAAGGCTTTAGAAATTATTTCACCTAAGTTACACCTGATACAGACTTTTTCCAGTCATTATATTTGCATTTTAAACATTTATCATACATTCAGAGTTTATTTTTATGACTTAAACATCAGGTAAATGCAATGACAAACACTTATAAAGAGATAGAAAAAACAAGTGAAAAAGTAATTAGAGCTTACTAATACCCCCACATGGTTGTACAACTCTACCCCCCCTGCACACTGATACCCTGGATACTGGGATTCATTTTGAGTTTTAACTTTCAGTATTTTCAAAACCTTTCAAAACTTTGCAAAACATAAATAGATAAATAAATAAAATAAAAATGCAAAAACTCAAAGGCACACGTAAAGAACATGTGTGAGAAATTTGAAAAGAATTGGGTGAATAGTGTCCGAGAAATGGGATGGACAAAATCTTGGATGGAAGGAATTCCTGGTATATCTATAATTACTGTTCTCTGGGGAAACACAAACAGGTTGAAGCCGAAAGAAGAAGACCAACCCGTAACACACATATGTGTGCTAAGGGTTGACACACACATGTTGGTGCTGTGGCGTCTCTGCAGTCGGAGCCATTACAGGATGGCTGCACTGCAGATGTTCACCACCCTATTTCATATTCACAGTGTCGCACTAACCCATAAGGCCTATGGTATACACACAGACACACACAGGGACATGTTCCAACACACAACTGAGCACATGATAAGAGGAAAAAATCCTCACAGTGACCTTGTGTTGCAGTTTGGCTTGGAAAATAATCACAATTATCGTAATATCATTTTTCACAATCAACTAGAGCTGCATGTGTTACAGTATGATCATAATTTATTTCATAGTTGGGTCAATTATATTCTTGATTAATTGTACGGTTAAACATTGTCAGGCAATGATTAACACTTTAAAAATGTATAAAAAATATTCAGTTTGCAATCACAGACGAGGAAAAGAGACCAGAAAATATTCACATTTAAGAAGGTGGAATTTTAAAAACTTACTCACACTGACTATGAAAATCAAAACAGTCATTGTGAGCCTTTTTCTTTACATTCTCAGCAAAAAGACACTGAAAAACCTTTCAGTGTTTTACCATTTTACCCAATTGTCCTTGTGTATAATTCAGCGTTTAATATTTTATCATTATAATCCTTTTTAATGTTCAACATCAAGTCTTTTCCTTTGCTCTGCTTCTCTTTAGAACATGAGGAAGAGTTAAAACCACAAAAAATGTCTTCTCCAACTTCAGTCAGAACCAGAAATCCCCTTTTCAACTTGAGAGAAATAATTATATGACATTTATTAATACTACCTTAATGATGTGAACATTTTCACCATGATAATACTTAATACAGACCAAATGATACAGATTAAATTGTCTTCATATTGACAAACACATTTTCAAAAAGTAAAAAGGAGATATAAAAAAAAAAAAAAAAAAAAGGTATTTCTGAAGACAAGAAACAATACAGTACATGCACGTTGCAGAAACGTGAAGATTGAGGTGGTGTTCTTTTGCCCTAAGATGATTGGCCCCTCTGATCCTGACCCCAAGAGTGGAGAGCCCTGCTTTCAAAAACGTCTTTACTGTTACATCTCGCCAAGCAAACATCTGGCACTTCAGGTAGATTCAATGAAATGCTGCCAAGTATTTAACACAGATCTACAGTAGTTGAAACCACTCACCTGTTTCCAAACATCACATTCACAATATCCTTATCCCCTTAACGTCAACTATCACAACTTTGCATCAAACTGTTTCTATTACAGAATTTCTATTACAGAATCAGCCCAGATATCGTGCGTTTCTCCTTGAAAGCAAAAACACAAATAATCTACTTTTAAATACATTTGTATATAAAGTCAGGTATTAAGGGGTTAAAAGATGAAAATCCATTGTATTGTCTTGCTAAAAGACTGACTTTGGTTTCAATGTCCAGAGCCCAAGTCAGATCATAAAAATCCAGAACATGACCATTAAAATATGCTTCGTCTATATCACATCTGTTAAACTCAAGGGCCGCGGGCCACATCCTGCCCGTGAATTAATAATCTTAGGCCCACATGGTAATATCTAATTACTATTAGAGCTGGCCCGCCGGTATATTGCTCGCATCACCATTATACTACAAGTCCCACACTCTCACTCTCACTCACTCATCACCAGACTTACAAAGCTACTCACCTGTCAACTTTCAGCTACCTCTCCCCAAAAAATGGCTAGACAAAGGGAGGATTTTGAAATGGGGGGGGGGGGGTGTTAATATCAAATACCACATTAGCCCTGATTTTCTTATGCAACAAGATGTTCTAACCACTCCTGTGTAATTTTTTGGAAATTTTTGTCCAAACCCCCCCCATCCCCCCTTCCCAAAAATTACTTTTTTAACTCTGAGAATCCATGTTTTTCACAACTTTCACAGCTTCTCCACTCTTTTGTCCAGTGCAACATATAAATATGTTCATGATTGGCCATTTAATGATCTTGTAAGTGCCATATTGTATCGTAAGAGTACTTTGTACTATGAAAAGTCTAATGTCAAGGTCATGTTGTAGGTCACCAAAATGCCTAGTTTTCTTCAAAGATTCATACCAGCCCTTTCAAAGCCACATTAGAGACAAAATATTGCAACATGTACATTCCATTTGAATTTGCCGCCATTAGTGTGGCGGGAAACACTAGTACACATTTTGGTGGGAATCACTAACACTTCATTAATTCAACTTCTGAAATGGCTTTATCCTAACTAGGGTCATGGGGGTCGCTTGGAGCCTATCCCAACTACTCATGGGTGGAGGTGGGGTTCACTCTGGACAAGTTGCCAGTTCATCACAGGGCTGACATATAGAGACAATCACTTTCACATTGACACCTATGTGCGACCTATTAACCAATTAACCTATCTGTGGTTGTTAGGGAGGAAGGTAGGTGGTAGGAAGCCGGAGTACCCGGAAAGAACCCATGCAGACACGGGGAGAACATGCAAACTCCACACACAAAGGTCCCATCTTTCTGACTGGTGTTGGAATCGAACCCAGGACCTTCTTGCTGTGAGGCACGAGTGCTAACCACTGCACCACCGTGTCGCCCACCACTAACACACATTACAATCCATAGTTATGGAGCTACAAGTATTGCAATGGGACATATTCATGTAAATTGCAAAGTCATGTGAAACTACCGTTTATTTTTGACATGTCTATATGGATAATACATTGTGTAAAGTGTTCTGTTTAATGTGTCTTATTGAATGGAAGTTGTTTGTGGTCAATAGATGTGTTATGAGGAGAGAACCTGAGCTGAACATTTTGAAGAACCCACATTAACAGCTTAATTCCATGAAATATGCATTTTTGACCATTTGGGTGACCTTTGACCTATAATTTGACCTTGACACTACACCTTTTGTAGTACAAAGCACTATTAAGACATGACATGTCTCACAAAAAAAACATTTAAGGGCCCAGCATGAGCATATTGCTACATTGTACTTTATCAAAAGTGAAGAAGGTTTGAAAGTTGCCAAAACCCCCACGTTTTCAGGGTTGAAAAAGTAATTTTCGGGGTGGGGGGGAGGGTTTTGGGCTTGATTTGAAATTTTTTCACATTTTTGTATTACCTTGGTAATGGGACATGGGAGCATTAGAAAATCTGGGCTAAAGTTGAATCTGAAAATTTTTCTGAAATAACACCCCCCACTATTTGAAAACAGGGATTTTCAAGGCAAGTGGGAGGCAGAGTATATGTTTGCGGATGTAAGAAGCAAAACTGAGTGTCTTCTGTGCAGAGACAGTGCGGCTCTAATGAAAGAATACAACATAAGAAGACACTATGATATGAAGCACAATGACACATACAAGCATCTGAACACGAAAGAAAGACTCCAGAAGGTAGAAGACTTTTTAAAAAAGTCTAGAGTCACAGCAGGTTTTGTTTACAAAAGCCAAATCACAAAGTGAAGCTGCTTGTTAAGGCCAGTTTTATTGTGGCAGCAGAGGCTGCAAAATCAGCCCCACCCTTTACTGAGGAAGAATTTGTCAAAAACCGCATGATAAAAGTTTGCAACGCCATGTGCCCAGAAAAAAGGCAAAGGGAAAGACACAACAGAGCACAGCAATAAAAAGTTGCTGTGTGAAGTGGTGTTTCTGTGCGACATCACGAGCCATGTTAATGTACTCAACCTGCAGCTTCAGGGGCGGGGCTGTGTCATCATTGACATGTACGCTATAGTGAGGGCTTTTCAAACCAAGCTGCACCTGTGGGAGACGCAGATGCTGCAAGAAAAAACACAGGTTGAACTGCTCAGTAATCCATTTGCAGCTGACGTGGAAAGCACACCATCAAACCTTCAAATGGAGCTGATTGAGCTCCAATGTAGTGACACACTGAGGGCAAAATATGAGTCTATGGGCGCTGCAGAGTTTCCACATTTTATCCCCGACACAATTCCCCAGCAGCACACCCAAGCTGCTAAAATGCTCTCTATGTTTGGCAGAACATGCCTGTGTGAACAACTGTTGTCTTTGATGAAGATAAACAAAATGTTACACAGGAGTCGTCTTGCTGATGAACACCTTCACTCAATCCCGAGGATTTCCTCAGCCCAGAGCCTGACCCCAAACATTGATGAACTTGTATCAAAGACGAGACACCAAGTATCTGGCTCAGACTAGTGAGCATCATAGACCAGCAAACTGAGCTTTAATGCAGTTTCAGATTTTAATGCAGTTTCATTTTTGCAATTTTTCTCTTGCTACGGCAGGACATTTGATTTTTCTTTGAAGGAAATAATTTTTTGACCATTGTTTGACTGTAGAAAAATGTTTTTACTCGAAATTACTCTGGAAAAACTCCAGACAGAGCAATAAAAAATGAATGCAACACATTTTATTTATTTTTTATTCATTGATTTAATGATTAATGTTGTTTTATGAACAATAACTTGTAAGCTTTGTTAGTTCCTGGCTCAATTTGTGCAATAAGGTCATTCCAATAAATTTTCAATAAACACTGATCCAGTCCGGCCCTTGACTTGTACCATTCATGCATTCATTCATTTTCTGAACCCGCTTTATCCTCACTAGGGTCACGTGGGTCACTGGAGCCTATCCAAACTTATGGGCAAAGGCAGGGTACACCCTGTATGAGTCACCAGTTCATCGCAGGGCTGTCAACTTGTACCAGTTTTTGTTAATTCTGGCCTACTGTGTATTTTTGATTATGTAAAAACACATGTGTATGGTGCGATTTGCACTGTCATGTCTGTTGTGGACGTGACAAGACTGATATGTCTACTAGTTAACATACTGACTGTCTGTCTGTCTGTCTGTCTGCCCATCCTTCAAACAAGGCCCTGTTGTCAAGCTCTAAAACCTCCACTAATTAAAATCTTAATTCCAATAACTGCCAGACTAAAGAGATTTGCCATAAGCACACACTACAAACTCCTGAGAAGAGAATAAAGGAATATTACGTAGGGGTGTGTGCGTGTGTGTGTGTGAGAATCCACATTTCAGTAACCAGCCTTATTTATGAGTTTTCTGGCTGAAGACCATAACAAATATGAACGAAGCCTAGCTCTCCATCACAAATACATCTGACATATAAAACATGCAGTTACATGGTTAACACCTGTTCAGGTTGACTGAAATCCAGGGGTGGGATAGGGATAGCATCAACATTTTACCAATACTACTACTTTTATCAATACAGCTTATTGATCTGGTACTTTAATGGTACAGTAGAATCTCACAGTACCAGTTTAATTCATTCCATGACTGGGCATTTTTTGATTTATTTATTTTACACATCTATTTTCTCTATTGAAATTAATTGAAATATAACTAATCTGTTCCAGCCCCCAAAAACCCTTTTTAAGGGTCTTTAAAACAGAAAATCTGCACTTAGAAAGAAAATAACAATTATAAAAGCAATAAAAGAGGAAGAAGAGGAAGAGATGTAGGAGGAGGAGGAGAGGGATTATTGTCTGGAAGAAGAATCTCCTTCCATTAAAACATCAGGTAGAACCATTTCTGGTGTTTTCTCTCTCACATCAAGGTTAGGGTTACTTCAATTAATTTGGAATCAACAGTGGCAATATTGCCTCAATGAGATGAACCTGTGAACTGAATGGGCAGAGGCTGCTCCACTGAGCATGTGCGAGCAATTAAGAAAAAAGTCACTTATTTGTGCTTGCACTAGGAAAATGAAAGATACAGCCACTGTGGCTACATTAGTAGAAAAGACTGTAGCCACAAAAAGCCACAGCTGGTCTGGGTCCCAGCCGCAGGGCGACGGGCATAGCTCCCCCTGGAAATTTTGGGAAAAATTAAGTCTTTTTCCTGCATTCTGGTGCATTTTTTGCTTACAAATATGTTCAATCTGGCTTCAGTTTCATACAAAAAAAATCATAAAAAATTAACTTAAGTCAATATTTTCATCTAAACTATTTTTATTTCTAATCTAATGTATAACAAAACAATAAATGATAGACTTATAAATACAATTATTCTGACCAATGATGTTCATGAGATTCAATATGAGATTCAATATAAAATAAATTTACCAGTGAGACATGATTTATCATAAAGTCATTTGGTAATTAAATATGAATAGATATGGACTCTTGAAATTATTTTATTTAGACTAGAAAGTACTCGTGCCCAGACTAGAATGTACATGGACTGATTACTAATTTAAACTTAGATATCTCAGATAACTGACTTCTTTTCAATTATTTGACAATGGACAGATCCATAGGCTGTCATTAGTCTGACATTTAAGATGTTAAGTCAGTCGTTTTAATTTAGTCTTTTGTATATTTAACATATCTCAAACCACACAAAGGATGCAAGTCTAAATTAAACAAACACCCTACAAATTAAATGACTGAAAAAGAAATCACACATTTAAACCATTTAAAATTAAAAATTATGTATTAAACAATGATTGCAAAAAACACACAAATTCAAACACACAGTTGCCCCCCCAAAGTCCAAACTCAAATAAATCCACCCACCAAACAAAATCAAACACACAATCTCCACTTTAGGCTTTGGTTCAGTTTTCAAGAAGAAAAAGAAAAAAAATTAAAGCCACAAGCGGCATCTAAAGGCCCTCGCCACGGGCACGTCCAGTACAAGTATGTCCATTGTTCAGCAGGTGGTGCTCTAGCACCAAATTTTATGTCTTCTGATGAATGGGTGTAGGCCTGGGAGATTGACAATTGACTCAAATTTGAGACAAATCAGTGTTCGTATGTCCGAACTGAACAAATTTTTGTATAAATAAATCTGTAGGGGGCGCTATGGAGCCAAAATTCAATTTGTTCCATTGAATGGGTGTAGGCCTGCGAGATGTACCACTGAATCAAGTTTGAGCCAAATCGGTGTTCGTATGTCCGAACTGATGCAATTTTCATGAAGGTAAATTTGTTGGGGGCGCTACTGAATGAAATGGCATTTTCTTTTGATAAATGGGTGTAGGCCTGGGATATTGACAGGTGATTCAAATTTGAGTCAAATCGGTGTTCGTATGTCCAAACTGAAGCAATAAATGTACAGGTAAAGTTGTAGGGGGCGCTGTGGAGCCAAATTTCAGCTAACTTTTGATGCCCCACTTCTCTAGATACTGTACACCGATTTTCAGTTCATTTGGCCTAACACGCAAGGAGGAGATAGTTAAAATACAACGTCAGAGAAAACGCTGACTCAGCATTTTGGAAATTTCAATCCAATATGGCCGACTAAGAGTTGGTTTAGGGGTGTGGCCATAATAATATTTTTTGTTTGTCTCCTCATGATGAATCTGTGTACTGATTTTTGTGGCTCCACGACAAACTTTACGTTGGACGTGCTCCCATTGGCGTAATGTATTTCCACTTTTCAAGGGGGGGCTGTCACAACATTTCTTTACCGACATCTACAAAACCTGTATGTAAATTCAATTTCTCGCACTTCTGAATTTTGGGCAAAATTTGGTGAGTTTTCGTAAATGTTCAAGGGGTCAAATTTGAGCTCAAAGAGCAGGAGAAGGAAAAAAATAAAATAAAATTAAAGCTGCAAGCAGCATTGGGCGGGACCTCGCACCGGTCGATCCGCCTCCCCCGCGATCCGCCTCCCGTGACCGTCGACACCTCAGCTCCACTCACAGCTCTCCGTCCCGATACCAGTTCCCACCCTTTAGTGTCTGTCCTCCTTAAATCTGTACAGAACACCAGCGACCCTCTGCTGAAACCACCATCACCTTTAAATGACACTTTTATTTTGGAAACCTTACTGTGTGTATGTGCATTTGTTTTATACGTGACAGAAAGAATCAGTTTGAAAAATGAATTGAAATTGTATGAATAAGTGCATATAAAAGTGATGATATATCACATTTAAGGCTTTTATTTTGGAAAAACCCTATTGTGTGAGCATGTGTGTCTTTGAGAAAGAGTACTTTTGAATGAAGAAACATTGTACAAACAGTTGAGCGTTTGGTCATAAAAATATAAAGAAGTTATGTAAATAGACATTTTGTCTTATTCTTAATTGGGGTTTTATTTTGAAAAAATGTACTCCGTGTACTTTTGAATGTGTGCAAAATTTCCAATATCCACAATACAATGCAGTAAAACCTATTTTAAAATGAAAAAAAAAAATCATGGATTGCCTGGGACTTGAACCCAGGTCCTTTTGTTCAATAGGCAGCTACATGAACCACTGCACTATAGACAGACACTTGCTAGGGTGCACCCGGAAGAGTTTTATAGGGACTTTGTCATTGTGAAAAGTGAAACCAAACATACTCTTCAAAAGTCGCCATAATTCCATAACCATAGGTCGTATCTGAAAAATTCTTTCACTTTTGGATTCTGCAGACTTGTGGGAATTTAATGAGGTATAACTTTTGTGTCAAAAGTCTGAAATGAATAAGCAGTAATTGCAGAAACGTAGAGTAACTTTCAAAGGCAGATTGCCAACTTCCTGTTGGAGTTAGCTCATGAGTGTCAGTGTATGATTTATCGGGCTCAATCAGACCAACATTTTGGCATTTGTTTCATGTTTCTGTGACATTCCTACTGGCCGCTAGGGCAGATTTTGTGTGTTTTTTAGTACATAGGTGGCGCTACAGAGTTCATTTTGGCACCCAAGGGGTTAATTTTGATATTGAATCAAAGTGTTCACCAGCCATAACATACGTGGCAAATTTGGTGAGTTTTGGAGCATGTTAAGGGGGTCAAATGGCAGTCTAAAGTGGAAAAAGTATGAAAATAAACAAATTGTTATAAATCAATAACCGTACATCCTATCTCAAAAATTCTTGCATGTGAGAGTTTTGCTGAGTCCCGTGAACGTGAAGATATGTCACATGTGGGGAAAAACTCCAAAGTGAAAAATGAGTTCCAAACATCGCAACTTTGCGGGCTTGTAAAAAAAAAAAACGAAGACAGTTATGGAAAAAGTGCAAAGTAACTTTTTTGAGGAGGTTTCACTCTATCTTTTGGTGCTATTTAGAAGTCAATATGACAAATGGTGTAATCGGAGTTAGTTTTAAAAATTTTATTTTGAAAGGCATATTGTGAACTTCCTGTTGGAGATAGCTCATAGGTGTCAGTGCGTGATTTGTTGGGCTCAATTGAACGAACGTTTTGGCGTTGGTTTTGTGTGTCTACGACATTCCTACTGGAAGTTTGCAATTGGAGCATTTTAGTTTGAAAGGCAAATTCTGAACTTCCTGTTGGAGTTAGGTCATGAGTGTCAGTGCGTGATTTGTCGGGCTCAATGAGACGAAAATTTTGGCGTTGGTTTCATGTTTCTACGACATTCCTAGTGGCTGATAGGGCAGTTTTTGTGTATGTAGGGGGCGCTAGAGAGCTCATTGTGGCACCTATGGGTATAATTTTTACATTTTATCAAATTTTTCGCCAGGCCTGACGTGTGCCAAATTTGGTGAGTTTTTGAGCATGTTTAGGGGGTCAAAATCCAGGTCAAAGTGGCAGTCGGGAAAAAAATAATATAAAAACGAACGAAAAACAATAGGGCCTTGCTTGCAGGTAAGGCCTCTCACTGTGTGAGAGGGCCTTACCTTTCGGCTCGGTCCCTAATTAAAGCTGCAAGCGGCATCTAAAGGCCCTCGCCACGGGCACGTCCAGTAGAAGTATGTCCATCATTCAGCAGGTGGCGCTCTATCACCAAATTTCAATGTCTTCTGATGAATGGGTGTTGGCCTGGGAGATTGACAACTGATTCAAATTTGAGGCAAATCTTTGTTCATATGTCCAAACTAAACAAATGTTTGTATAAGTAAATCTGTAGGGGGTGCTATGCAGCTAAAATTAAATTTCTTCCATTGAATGGGTGTAGGCCTGCGAGATGTACCACTGAGTAAAATTTGAGCCAAATCGGTGTTCGTCGGTCCAAATTGATGCAATTTTCGTGAAGGTAAATTTGTAGGGGGCGTTACTGAGCGAAATGGCAATTTCTTTTGATAAATGGGTGTAGGCCAGGGAGATTGACAACTGATTCAAATTTGAGCCAAATTGGTGTTTGTATGTCTGAAGTGAAGTAATTTTTATAAAGCTAAAATTGTAGGGGGCGCTATAGCGCCAAATTTCAAATTTTTCTTAAAAATGGGTGTAGGCCTGAGAGATAGACGTCTGAGTCAAATTTGAGCCAAATTGGTGTTTGTATGTCCGAACTGAAGCAATTTTAATTAAAAAAAATTTTAAAAAAAAACTTGTAGGGGGCGCTGTAGTGTGAGATTTCAGTTTCTTTTGACAAATTGGTATAGGTCTCGGAGACAGATGTCTGAGTCAAATTGGAGCCAAATCGGTGTTCGTATGTCCGAACTGATGTAATTTTTGTAAATGTACATTTGTAGCGGGCGCTATAGTGCGAAATTTCAATTTGTTTGCATAAATGGGTGTAGTTCTGGGAGATAGACATCTGATTCAAATTTGAGCCAAATCGGTGTTCGTATGTCTGAGCTGAAGCAATTTTTGTAATGGTAAATTCCCAAAGAAACTTTGCAAAGTTTGCGACATCGTCACACAAAAACGGTGACACCGATCCCAAAAATTCGGTGAACTTTTGATGACCCACTTCTCTAGATATTGTACACCGATTCTGAGCTCATTCGGCCAAACGCCCAAAGAGGAGATAGTTAAAATACGACATCAACGAAAACGCTGACTTAGCATTTTGGAAATTTCAATCCAATATGGCCGACTTCTGGTTGGTTTAGGGGTGTGGCCACAATCATATTTTTAGTTTGTCTCCTCATGATGAATCTGTGTACCAATTTTCGTGGCTCTATGAAAAACTTCATGTTGGACATCCTCCCATTGACGTAATGCATTTCCACTTTTCAAGGGGGTGCTCCAGCAACATGTCTTTACTGATATCTACGAAACCTATATGTAAATTTAATTTTGCACATTTCTGAATTTTGGGCAAATTTTGGTGAGTTTTCGTAAGTGTTTAGGGGGTCAAATTTGAGTTCAAAGCACAGGAGAAAGAAAAATAAACATTAAATAAATAAATAAATAATAATCTGAGCAAGAACAATATAGCCGTTTCTATGGCAACCACATATTTGGCCTTATTTGAAAGCTCTCGAGCTCCCCCACATGTCTGTGGGGTCAGAGGTCACGTGTCATGCACTTACACACACGTGACTGAACCCGACTGGGCGTGTCCCATTGACTCCCATTCATTCTGAGAAGGTGTAAATATGCGGTTTGTGTACATGTCATGTACATCTTCGGAAAGGTCTCAGAGCCGTGAATGTGAATATGTGTGAGAGTGGCAACAGTGGCGAAAGGCGTCCGCGTCACTGGCTATTTCGTCCCCATGTGCCCACTGCAGACTCAATAGGCCCTGCGCCGGCTTTACTCGGCTTGGGCCTAAAAATAATAACAAAAATAAAAATAATAATAATCTGAGCAAGAACAATATAGCGGTTTCCGTGGCAACCACGTATTTGGCTTTATTTGAAAGCTCTCGAGGTCCCCCACATGTCTGTGGGGTCAGATGTCACGTGTCGTGCACTTACACCCACATGACTGACCCCGAGTGGGTATGGCCCATTGACTCCCATTCATTCCAAGCAGGTGTAAATATGCGATTTATGCACATGTCATGTACATCTTCGGAAAGGTTTTAGTGCCGTGAATGTGAATATGTGTGAGAGTGGCGACAGTGGTGAAAGGCGACTGCATCACTGACGATTTCGTCCCCATGCGCCCACTGCAGACTCAATAGGCCCTGCGCCGGCTTTACTCAGCTCGGGCCTAAAAAAAAAAAAAAACAGGTCAGTTTGTTTTAACAAACAATCCACTCCGGTTTTTCCACAGTTTCTCAGTATAAAAAAAAACGATTGAGTTCATCCACTAAATATAATAAAAAAAACAAGTGCACAGGTCAAATTTAGGGCTTTAGAGAAAACAAAAAACAAAAAAAAAAGGTTTTACTCACGACCTGTTTTCACTTCTCTGTCAGTCAGTCAGTCAGTCAGTCAGTCAGTCAGTCCAGTCCAGTCAGCATGAAATCCGGTCCGAGTTTTAGCTGCTGGGGTACCGGTATTTAATGAGGTGATGGGGTTCGGATGCAGATGAATGAGTGGATGGGATGAACCAGTGGGAGAATGGAACGGAGATGAATGTGGTATGGGTGAATGAGCGAGCGAAATGGACGTTGTAAAGGTGTTAAACTGCCGTATTGTGTCTTGTCTATGTGTGATGGCTCCGACACCTCACACACTCTTGTGCCGTGCTAACTTCGTCCGACCATGGAATGCGGATGCGGGAGGTATTTAAAAAATGCCGCCAACTGCGGGCGAATCAAGTGACGATGACATGGCAACAATTTCCGGGGTGGATACGGCAGCTATCAGGTATGCTTCAGGGGTGTGCGTATGTATGCTTGGGGCAGCTTAACCAAGTTGTCACAAGATGTAAGTTGGTTGATTTTACTATAAATACCTTCGCCACTGTGGCTACATGGGTTGCAAACAACTTCGCCAACCAGGAAAATGCATCACCAGTGGCAATGTGGCGATAGGCTAGCGCAAGCCTAGCTTATCATATTCAAGTAAACAGTATTTGTAAAGTGTGGTGGTTTTCTTGCAGCCCCCAGATCTGTATATCCTCCTGATCTGAATCTAAGACCAACACATCAGATGATTCTCTTACCATTTCACAGTAAATTTGTGAATGGATCCAAGGTGAAACAATCAGTGGTCAACCAATAATTTTTAATGATGAACACCTGCTCGTATTAGTGATAGCGGTACATAACATAAAGCAAGCAGTTGAACTATGAACAAAACATACAACTGTTCATTCCTCTGCCTGACCTTGATAAACTTTCACACTTAATTGACCACTTTCCTGTTCCGTTCTCTGGTCAACACTGTTTCTAGAATGCCCCTGAACCCAGATTTCTCACCTGGATTGAATATCATAAAAAAAATATTTGATTTAATGTTACTGTAATACATAGGAGATCTATGTTTCTATGTTTCTCCCTCTAGTACCAGAAAACCCATAAAGTCTGAGCTTGTTGATGCTCTGGTACACTCCTGATCAAAATTTTGAGACCAGTTGAAAAATTTGTCACACATTAGTCTGTTGGAGCTTAAAAAGGTTCTAAGGAGCGTTGCAAAAAGCAAAAAGCAAAAATGGCAGTGAGAAAAAATTTGAGAAAGCAATTTATTGAAAACAACAATTAAACTGAAATAGGCTGTTCAAAGTTTAAGACCACAGCTCAAAAAAACCTGAAACCCCCTAAAATAGAAATAAGAGTTAAAAAAAAAAAGACTCAGTAATGAGTGGCTCCACCGTTTTTGTTGATCACTTCAAAAATTTGTTTCGGCATGCTTGATGATGATTATTATTATTATTATCATTATTATTATTATTATTATTATTATTATTATGCAAGTGTTTCCTGGAGGGTTGTAGGAATGTTGCTCCAAGTGGTGAAGATGGCTTCACGGAGGGGATCCACTCTCTGGAACTGATGTCTATTTTTGTCAACTTCCCTTGCTATCCATCCCCAAATATTCTCAATTGGATTTGGACCTGGGGAAAACATAGGATGTTCCAAAAGAGTGATGTTATTCCTCTGGAAGAAGTCCCTTGTC
The DNA here is from genome assembly GCF_902148855.1 of Sphaeramia orbicularis. NCBI lineage: Eukaryota > Metazoa > Chordata > Actinopteri > Kurtiformes > Apogonidae > Sphaeramia > Sphaeramia orbicularis. The sequence goes on along the minus strand of NC_043960.1, from coordinate 49,654,225 downwards.
AGGCAGGCATTGTTAAGTGCAGTGTTGTCCTGTTGAAAAACCCAGTCATTACCACTCTCAGTCATGAAGGATGGCCCTCAGTCATGAAGGATGCCCCCTGCAACATCTCCACATAGCCAGCTGCCATTTGACGCCCCTGCACAACCTGAAGCTCCATTGTTCCACTGAAGGAAGAAGCACCCCCTCCACTGTGCCGCGTAGAAAACATCACAAGTGGAATTTCCTTGTCAAGCCATTAACGTTGGAAGCCATCAGCACCATCAAGGTAAAAAATGTTCTCATCAGAGAATAAAACTTTCTTCCACCTTTCAATGTCCCATATTTGGTGCTCTCTTGCAAAGTCCAAACACACAATTTTGTGGTGTTGAAGGAGACGAAGACTTGAAGATGCCAATCGGATCCTCCAGCTCAGCGCTGGTGAAATTTTTTTGAGTCTACCACTTGATTTTTTTGTTCCATAACCCTTAGGATCTTTTAAGAAATTCAAAATGACTGTCTTACTGCGTCCAACCTCAGCAGCGATGGCCCATTGCGAGAGGCCTTGCTTATGCAGCTCAACAATCTAACCACATTCAAAGAGAGAAAGGTTTTTTGTCTTTGCCATCATGACAGTGTGAAAACCTGACAGAAAATGACACTGAATCCACAATTTTGTGCAGATTTTGGCTTTTAAAGGCTGTGGTCTTAAACCTTTGATTGGCTGATGAACAGCCTATTTCAGTTTAATTGTTGTTTTTAATAAATTGCTTACTACTAATCTTAAAATGTTCATCAGGTGTGTGTGTCTGTGTGTGTATACATATATATTTATTTATATATAAAAAACTTGTTGGCATTCTTGTGTTGCCATAAAAGCATAGCAAAACATACACTCTTTAAATGTCAAGCCATAAAATCTGCAGCTGTTCCCAAACATGTTTGCCTGCTACAAACCGAGCACACACTGCACGTGCTCTACAAACAATTTCCAAGTATTCAGATACGATTCAGATAAATACAAACCTCACATTCGAGTGAGCTGATTATCTTCTACCAGGACCTAATACTAAAATGCAGAGCCGTGACTTATAGCATGAGTTTGGATGTTTTGTACAATGGGTATGGAAAGTATTCAGACCCCCTTAAATTTTTTACTCTTTGTTATATTGCAGCCATTTGCTAAAATCATTTACGTTCATTTTTTCCCTCATTAATGTACACACAGCACCCCAATTTGACAGAAAAAAAAAAAAAAATTGTAGACATTTTTACAGATTTATTAAAAAAGAAAAACTGAAATGTCACATGGCCATAAGTATTCAGACCCTCTGCTCTGTATTGAGTAGAAGCACTCTTTTGAGCTAATACAGCCATGAGTCTTCTTGGGAATGATGCAACAACTTTTGCAACAACCTGGATTTGGGGATCCTCTGCCATTCCACCTCGCAGATCCTCTCCAGTTCCACTAGATTGGATGGTGAATGTTGATGGTGATGGTGATGTTTCAGGTCTCTCCAGACATGCTCAGTTGGGTTTAAGTCAGGGCTCTGACTGGGCCATTCAAGAACAGTTATGGAGTTGTTCTGAAGCCACTCCTTTGTTATTTTAGCTGTGTGCTTACGGTCACTGTCTTGTTGGAGGATGAAACTTCGGCCCAGTCTGAGGTCCAGAGCACTTTGGAAAAGGTTTTTGTCCAGGATATCTCTATAATTGGCTGCATTCATCTTTCTTTCAATTGCAACCAGTCGTCCTGTCCCTGCAGCTGTAAAACACCCCCACAACATGATGCTGACATCACCATGCTTCAAAGTTGGGATTGTATTGGGCAGGTGATGAGCAGTGCCTTGTTTTCTCCACACATACGGCTTAGAATTAAAGCCATAAAATTCAATCTTGGTCCAGAGAATCATATTTTTCATAGTCTGGGAGTCCTTCATGTGTTTTTTGGCAAACTCTATGCAGGGTTTCATGTGCCTTGTACTGGGGAGAGGCTTCTGTTGGGCCACTCTGCCATAAAGCTCTGATTGGTGGAGAGCTGCAGTGATAAGAGACTTTCTACAACTTTCTCCCATATTCCCACTGCATCGCTGGAGCTCAGCCACAGTGATCTTTGGGTTCTTCTTTACTTTTCTCACTGAGTCTCTTCTCCACTTATTGCTAAGTTTGGCCAGATGGACCAGCTCTAGGACCAGCTCCAGGAAGACTTCTGGTCATCCCAAATGACTTCCATTTAAGGATTATGGAGGCCACTGTGCTCTTAGGAACCTAATGTGCAGCAGAAATGCTTTTGTAACCTTGGCAAAATCTGTGTCTTGCCACAATTCTGTCACTGAGCTCTTCAGGCAGTTCCTTGTATCTCATGATTCTCATTTGCTCTGATTTACACTGTGAGCTGTAATGTCTTATATAGACAGGCGTGGGCCTTTCTTAATCAAGTCCAGTCAATTTACCGTACTTTCCGGACTATAAACTGTACTCACCCCGTTTGCAACGTCTCACCATCGCTTCATTGATGCCAAGCTTACCTGCAGCAGCTTTATTTCCTTCTTTGTCAGCCGAATCGATCGTTAGCCCAGAAAACATAAATTAGCTGCATCATTTTAGAGCCGTGGGTTCACAGTGTGTGGAAAAAAAGTAGCAGCTTATAGAGTAAAGTACGGTAATTAAACAGTCAACAATGACTCCAATGGAGGTGTAGAACCATCTCGAGGATGATCAGAAGAAATGCACAGTACCTAAGTTAAATAAATATACTAGTGTCACAGCAAAGGGTCTGAATACTTATGGCCATGTGATATTTCAGGTTTTGTTTTTAATAAATCTGCAAAAATGTCTACAATTCTGATTTCTTCTGTTAAAATTGGGTGCTGTGTGTACATTAATGAGGGAAAAAAACAGACTTAAATGATTTTAGCAAATGGCTGCAATATAACAAAGAGTGAAAATTTAAGGGGGTCTGAATACTTTCTGTACCCACTGTAGCGATAACTGAGGCTGATCGGTCCAGTCCAAATTCAATACAAATGATGCCACTTGAGATTCGACCAAATACAACTAACATGAAATGCACTAGTGTTTAATTTACATCAAATATGTCTGTGGTTCTTGTTTTACAGCACCTGTTTTATTCTGAAATCATTCATGAGTGTCCTCTGGGACAATATTATGGATAGCACAGGACCAGGACCCCTGCCAGCCTCAGCTCTATGTCAGGCATCACACAGTTTTAAAATCCAGTGTCTTTCACCGGTATGCATATTTTATTGTCTGCTGATGCATTTTACACCCTCTACACACAAAAAACTGCTGTATCAAAGTACTGACATATGGTGATTTTATAGAAGTTTTTTTTTGTGCATATACATTTTTGCTACAGTGTCCAGAGGGTATTAAACTTGAGGAGGGCACAAGGGTTGATCATAATAAAAGTCTCTGTGACCAGTGTTTGGGTAATTAACTCTCAAAGACAAAAATCACTGTCTACAGCCGAAGAGTTCAATTGTTTGATCATTATTTTAACCCTTTCATGCATGAATTATGAGAACCTTAATCAAGATTTTTTTTCCTGAGTGTTTTTATTCCTCTTTAGGCATGAAAAAAAAACCCAATGTGATTTTTTTTTTTTTTTTTTTTTTTTTTTTTTATATCAACCTGTTTTTCACGGAGCTACAAAAATGTCCACTCAGTTACACCATGAATTTTATTCTTGAAGCAAAGAAATATGTATTTAAAACCCAATATCATAAAGTGATATGAAAACAGTGAAATGAAACCATGTTTAATGCAGCTAATCTGATGTTTTCTCACATTTTAACATATTCTAATACTAGTTATTACTCACTTCATGGAGATAATATGCAAAAAATAAATATTAACAATTGATTTCCACTTAAGAACCAATCAAGAATAGCAAAGTTACAATAATGGTATGAATTGCAGTTTATGAAATGATGCATAAGTGTCCACTGTGTTGGTTGATATGGAACTAAAACAACAAAACCCATGAATATACAAGATTAAGGGTACGTTTACATGGCAACACTAGGATCTAATTCCGCAAAGATTTCTCCTTTGCGTTATAAAATCATTCCGCGTTAAGACGAAGCCGCTATGATAATGATCTGCGTTAACATGAGTCCGCGAGGACGGCTGAATACGCTGTAGTGGCCATGCCAGACCAGTAGCTGTCGATCTCCTAACTGTCCTCCTTCGATGGTACGTTAGGGATTGACTCAGGCATTGGCGAATATAAGAAATGCGTCTCCGCTGGTAAGAGTGTAGACGCAGTAAGTCTAACTTTTGGTGGAGAAGCGACAGCAAACTGAGCACAGTTAGCAACACGTATGTTGTTCTGAAACCGGCCATTGTTGTTGTGGTTGTTCCTTCTTTTTCTGCAGCTTTATTGTGTCATAGAGGCTGGCAAACCAGCTTGGAGTCGCATTACCGCCACCAACTGGCCTGGAGTGGGTTAACTGGTGGTTCTTGGCTGCGCGCACATGCGGTGACGTCATATTTTACCCCAGAACGCTCCGATTCGCGTTAACACGGAGCTGAAATGCGGAGCATATCGATAACGTTCCACCCTGGACCCTGGTATCAAAAGTTTCCGGATTCAGGCACTCTAGGCACCGTTTCCATGTTAACAGAAGGCTAATCCGCGATGAAATCTTCCCGGAGTCGACTGAATCCTACACCGTGTAAACTGCAGAGTAACTGTCCACTGTAGGTGACCACTATGCATGAAAGGGTTAAAAAAAATTATGGCAAAACAAACCTTAATGGAGCAAGCCAATGATGCCTCCCCTACTTTCTACTTGCTGAAATCACTAAGTAGCAAAGAGGTTGTTTAATAAGTTTGAACTGTGCAGCCAAGCTAGGTTTTTGCGGTCAGCTTCTAAATATGATCCTTGCTTCCATGCCACAGTGCTGCTGTATAACAGATCATCTGCCACAGAACATTGCACAGGCTGAGGTAAAGAGCCTTGTGACTCTGTGTTTTTGTAATTAGATTTGGAAAAGTAGAATGAGGGCTAAATTCAATCAGTGCAGAGGGGAAGTCAGTGGGGGGTCGGGGGACAAGCAGTTAACAGGACATATTAAACAGGTATTGATGATAGATGCCATGAGCAGATGCTGTGCCCAAGGGTTCACTGTTGTGTCTGTGCACAAAAACATCACTACACTGTGGATGTCAATAGGTTCTGCCACTATTAATCAGTTTTTCAACACTGATATAATAATAATAGTTTGGAGAAGAAGGAAGCAGCAGACCCCCTAGATTAGGAGTGTCAAATATGGGCCAAAACTCCCTCTCACCCTGTAAAACAGAAACCGTCTGTTGAACACAAAGTCTGCTCAAAGATCATCGAGCAGCCTATTCGAAGTCTCACCACCTTATGTGATCAACTGACTCTGAAATCAGCTCACAGGATTGTGCAAGACCCCACTCACATTTTATCCTCAGAATTTCAGTGGCTCCCCTCTAGGTGCAGACTCCGCTATCCTGGCTGCAGGACACAGTGGAGGAAAGTCACTTTTCCCCAGGGCTGTCCAGCTCCTCAATTCTGAACCCTGAGCACTTAGCACTTTACAACTGCACCACACTTAGCACTTCATCCTCGGTCCTCACTGCAGGGTATTGTCTGTCTGTCCATCCATCTGTCATCTGTATGTGCAAAAAATTTGGCGTGGACTGAAGGCCGAGGGTTTTCAACTTTAGGCATGTTATGTTTTAAAGGAGTGATATTTTTCTTTTTTTTTCCTTTTTTAAATGGAATTGTGCATTTTAAAACATTTCCCTGTGGTCTACATAAAATGTAAATGCTATGCTTGAGTCTGAATTCTTCATTAATGAAACTTCACAGGCCCATCTTCAACCCTATTTCCGAGTAATGACACCAGAAAGGTTGTTTTGAGCGCTAGCCCTTTAAATGCACATGAGCCACTTCACGCCCCACCCCCTCCAGGTTGTGGGCTGTGCTGCTCTGTCCCATTCAACCAACAACTGAACATTTTAGGTAACTGGCTCGAAGTCTGGACATATGTTCAGTATAGACTACAATCACTGTTGCTGACAATTATGGTGTACTCAGAGTCAGTCTCGTGGTGACTCAACGGCACCCAAAACACAACATGGAGGAAATCTGCAGGAGTGTCCCATCTCAGCAGATAATGTTATAGCAGATGTGGGTCCACATCACTAGCCTGGAAATGGTTCAGACGTGACAAATTCATGTGGAGGAGGTCCAATGGATACAGGTTAGAAGTTGTGAAAATTTCGTGTTAGATCCGCTGTATAATAAAGAAATAGAAGATGGGAATCAGATGTTGAAAGCATGATAGGTTTCACTGTCATTTCACCCCAGTGTTGGTTATGTTAGCTATGGACCACCCCCCGCCACGTAGATAACTACTGTGCCCCACCGCCAGTTGAGTTCGAAGTTTTAATTTATTTAATTATATTATTTTATTATATTGATTTTTTAGGGGTGCCAGCCAGGTCTCTCTCCTGACATTTAAGATGTTAGTTTTTGTTTTTGGTTATTTAATTTTTTGTCTGTTTGTAAACCCTCAAACTCCACAAAAGGAGGCAAGTCTTAATTAAACCAACACCCTACACATTAAATGACAAAACAAATAAATCACGCCTTGAAACTATTTAAAATTCAAAATCATATATTAAACAATGAACACACAAAACTGAAATTCCAAGCACAAATTCAAACACCCAGTTTCCCCCCTAAAGTCAAAACTCAAAAAAATCCACCAATCAAGCAAAAATCCAAACTCAAAATTTCCACAATTTATCAGTCTTTAGAGAGAAAAAGGTAACAAAAAAAAACAGTTCAGTTCATTTAAACAAAAAATTCCACTTCAGGTTTTCAGTTTCAGTTTCTCAAAAAGGAAAAAAAAAAAATCAGTTCGTTTCAGTTCCTTAGTAAATTTAAAAAAAATAAATAAATTAAAAAAAATAAATAAAAAAAAAAAACAGTGCACAATTCCAATTCAGGCCTTTAAAAAAAAAATAAATAAATAAGAGAGCAGAGAAAAAAAAAACTCAGTTACTCACACTGTCCTCCACTGTCTTGTCGCACAGTCAGTCAGTCCAGTCCAGTTAGTTGGTAATCCGGTCTGGGTTATTGCTGCTGGAGTGCTGGTATGAGAGGAGAGTGTGACTGGCTTCGCCTGCAGTGGGATGGATGGATGTGATGGACCAATGGGAGATCGGACGGAGATGAATGTAGTTGGTAAGCGATATGATCGATTCAGCGGACGTTGTAGCAGGGTTAACTGCTGTACTATTGTCTTATATCTATGAGCTGTGTCTCCAACGCTTCACTGTGTGCCGTGCCGACTCGACCATGGAATGCGGATGGGGGCGGGGGTTATTTAAAAGCAGCCACCACCTGGGAACAAATGAGGTGACGATGACGTGGCGACGATTTCCGGGGTGGATACGGAAGCCAACAGGTATGTTACAGGGTGTATGTTTGGTGCAACTTAACCACGTTGTCACAGTGTGAAGCACTTAAAAAAAAAAACAAGAGCTGTTGTTCTGAAGCACTGTGTCTATCCATAGATGTACTGGGAAGCAAGTAGAGTTTTACAGCACTTTTTGTCACAAAAAAAGAAAGAAAGAAAGAAAGAAAGAAAGAAAGAAATTCACATTTTAAAGGATATCGTCAGATTATCGTTATCAGGAAATTTAAAAAAAATAATAATCGAGATATTTTTATTGCCCATATCGCCCACCCCTAGTGACAAGAGTGGCCTTTTAAAGCTACTTTCATGCTCTTTTTAAATTGCTCTGTGGGGACAAATAGTGTTGAACTGAAATGGACTGAATTGAAAACTGGCCCCAAAGGATCCAATCTGGTCCATAGGATGATTTTGTGCATTGCAAAATTTACACTTAAGACTTAATATGGACAAAAGTATGTGGACATGTTGCATTCAGGTGTTTCTTTTCTAACAGGGGTCTGGGCTACAAAACAGTAATGACAAATGTCATAATATAGTTTTATATTGGGATGTCATTGCATTGGCTAGTTTGGTTTGTTATTTTTGCTCCCAAAATGCCTCAGAGATGGTTTTAAATTCATTTCTCTCAAAGTTGATTTTCTTTTTTAATCCACAACTATGATTTTAATTATTCTACCTCTAAATTTCTAAAACATTTTTCATGTTCTGACTGAACAAAAATTTTCTACCACAACTAAGCATCTACTTTATTCACATCTTACTGAGAAAGAAATATCTCCCATTAAACTTTAAGGAAATATTGATGTTTATAAACTATTAGAACAGAAACACCTGAATTCAACAAGTCCACATACACTTTTGTCCGTATAGTGTACTGACAGTCAAGGGTGTCAAAATCATTGTAGTTCACCAGTCTAATATGATTTCAAGTGGACTGGACCAGAAAATAATCTATAGTGGGGCATTAGTCACTCCACATTTTTTCAGATCAACTTATTTGTCAATAAAGTCGAAGTCGAGTCGACTTGTCGTATGACGACGTCATCACACTGACAGCGGAGGAACAACACAGACACACAGCCGTTCAACAATGAGCAACTTGGACAAACGTTGACTGCAACATTAACACTGTACAGTAAAGAGCAGAATAAAATACTGGAAAGACACAAGAATCAACAGTCCTTCTCAGACATTTAACCAAAACAAAACATAGGTTGACACCTTGAATTTTCTTTTAAATTTAAGTGAACAACATAAAGTGGGAAAAGGTTTAGACAGCGGCAGCCAAGACACACAGCATGTTAGGGAAAAGAGTGCATTGTCTTCATGAAATAAATGAACAGAATAATCCAAACACACTGGCTGTCCAAATGATTATTCAGTATTGGTGGTGCTTACATGGTTCACAGAAAATTACTTAGACCATAGTTTTTCTAGATCACAATCAGTTTAGTTCCTACTCTGAATCGTCTTCTTTCTTCAGTCTTGGCCTTGTGCTAGTGATGCGCGGGTGTTTTTTTTTTTTGTTTGTTTTTTTAGCCACTTTGTGGAATTTTTTGACCTGCCCTGCAAATTAAGTGACATTTTTTGGACCCGCACCAACCCGACCCGGGTCAGCTGATCCACACATCACTATCATTCACTGCGCACTGTGCTCACTGCGCTCCATGTTTTCATGCAGAAAAATGAGAGTATCGACATGCGCTGAATGACGGCTCACGCGCTGTTGGGTGATGGAAGGGAGAGAGAGAATAACACACGACTAGTCGACTCCTTCAACGTAACGTCGACATGTACCACAGACGTCGACACGTCAACAAACCGACTTTTCAGTTAATGCCCTAATCTATAGATCAATCTATTAAAAAAATAAATAAATAAAATCAATAGCTGCAACTCTACATTCATTATTGATTAAATTCTTGACCAAAATTCAGTGATCACTTATTGCTAACTATCATGTGACCTATATTTGCTATTGATTTGGTCAATAATACCTGAGTAAAATATGACTAAAGAGGAGGATGAAGCGTCACATTAAAGCACTTACTTTACTGCTGGTGAACGTAGTTCCAGATCAGACAAACCCAGCTAGCGAGTCACTGTGGGCAACGGGCTCAAGCTGCAGCCCAGAAACACACTATTGGCACATTCATCTCTTTCAGTGATTGGCATAAGATGAACAGACCAGAGCATCTGTTTCTATCTACACATTCACATACTGTTCCTGGTATGTACGTATGGAGCGCCAGACAGTCCCTCCTACAAACATACGTCCAGTCAAACAGAACCGGGAGACCAGTTTGTCAACCAAGCTGTTTCCTGGATCTGTTCACTCTATCGACGCTATTGGCTCCTTAGAGGATCACACATACACACACAGACACACAACCACACACAGCGCTGAGTGGTGACTCTGGACTGCATTAAAAAAAACATCAAGAATAGGTTGAGTGAGTCCATACCAGTGAGCCAGTGAAAGGAGGGCAATCAACAGCACATGACAGCAAACATTACAGAAGAAGTTAGATGATGTATAGGTGAACGCAGCTCACACAAACACAGGTGGATCAGGTAGATCTAAAACAGCAGCTGTGATGGGACAGTCATCCATGCCATGTGAATGTGACAGAATGTGTGCAATAGACAGAGGACAGTATATCTGGTTGACAGGCTGCGCCTCCCAAGCACAACCTGTTTTAGTCATTCCAATACAAGGCCCTGCAGCTGCAGACACTGGAGAGAGAAGGCAACAACCAAAGCATGGTAAATATTAGCAGGGCTGGACGTCAACCTGCTCAGTGATACGTACAACACATGCCCTGTAACAGACTCACACACTAGCTCATAGTCTATATTAAGGAGAAGCACTGGGTCAGACTCTGTGTATGACTACATTGTGTAGTCATATCATCATACGCAGGTTCTGCACTTACCTCATCTAATGTCTTTTTTTGGAAGCTATATTTTAAGGTTTTTGACATTACAGCATGTGAATATACAAGTTTAGATGTGAGGTTACCTTACACCTTTGATGAGATAGGCCTCTCCTCATGCCTATACTGTGCAAATTTGTCTTACAACAGTAAAAATGCATATGATATTAAAGTTGAGTCTTCTTTAGAGAGAAGATAAAACTTGATAACTATTACCATAACAGTTCCAAAACTGGCCTGCTGTTTAGATAATTTCTCAAGACTTTGAGTGACACATCTAGAATAGAATAGAATAGAATAGAATAGAATAGAATGCCTTTATTGCCATTATACGTATGTACACCGAAACATATTGTGAAACAGTATCTAACCGGTAACATTAGCACACAAATCAACTAGGGCTGCATGATTTTGGCAAAAAGAAAATCCAGATTTTTTCCTCTAAAATTCAATTTTCGATTTCGATTTTTGGGTAAAACTACAAAAGACATCAGAAGTCAGCATGTTGTTTTCGTGAGCAGCTCACAATGCAAGGCACTGCTCCCCACCTCAAATCTGTGATGGTATCACGTGATCGGCCCACAGAAGTGATACAATTTAAGTCAGTAATAGGCATCAGTCGTGTGTGTGTGCGTGCATGGACCACATAATGAGTGATCCCCATGCAGTTATATTTAAATTGGGGGATCCATGCGTGGAAGAGACCGACCTGAGACATGCTAAAGGGATTATATCCTCGTAGCTCGTGGATATGGCTGGGGAGAGGGCTGTCTGGGCTACTCTGCTGAGGCTGCTGCCCCCGTGACCCGGATCGGAAGAAAACAGTACCATACGGATCCAGGACAACGTAAGATGAGTGCAGTTATATTTGAATTGCGGGATCCATGCGTCAAACCATGGCTTACATTGGTATCACTACTGCGGGCTCATTGACAAATTTAATGTCCGTGGTCATTACACGGACTTCTGTGAAAGACCACTCTCACAGATAGGAGGAAGAGCCTACTGTACCTGGAGGCACGAGAGAGATGAAATCGATTTGATGATTTCCTTATTTTAAAAATCGTCCAAATTAAAAAATCCAATTTCAATTTAAAATCAATTAATCGTTCAGCCCTAACATCAACAGGGCTAAATGTGTTAGAAGTCCTTACATTAGACAAGCTTAAACAGAATCAATCAATTAAGTATAGAGAGCAAATGTGATCTGAGTGACAGTGTTCAGCTCTAATGCCTTGAAACCTAACAACAGATCTAAAGAGAACATAACTAATGCTGTTGTGTTTATGAAGAAATACACCTCCTTAGTCTGACATATAGCTTGACATTCCCCTCACATCACTTAAAAGTAGCACAGGTTTACTTAGTTTACCACAAGCTTACTACTGGTAAGCTAATGGCTAAGAAACACTTAGCCTACGCAGTATTAATATCTATGTTTCCAGAGTTGGACACTTTCCTGACCACATGATGGTGTAATGTTAGCCATTAGCTTACTGCTTTTCAGTTAACAGCTAAAAGACAAACTGCTAACTAATTTCAAGTGTGACCGGTGTTGTATTAAGATTCTGTCAAATTTGCTCCTAAACTATTAAAAAAAAAGATTGTATAATGTTTCCAGTTCGTTAGTGGCTACAATTAAAGCGTCAGTCATTACCAGTCTAACTATATATACTTACCGCCATTAAAAATGCATGGGTCAGAATAATATGTATATTTGGAGATATATTAAATTAATTGGTTTGGGGTTACCTTCATACTAAAGAGGGAAGCACTGGTCATTACAGAATGAATTGTGGACAAATTGAGATCAACTTTACATGTTTATTCAGTGCAATGAATACAGGTACTCAGAAATCGAAAGTGTCATCATTCAGTATCGGGTGTGTCCACCTCTGGCTTCCAAACAAGCAGTGCAGCAACGACACATGGAACTGACAAGTCTCATGATCCTGTCCTGAGGGATCTGATCCGATCCAATCTGGCACCGATCTGGAACTCAGATGACTGATTGTACTGTGATGACAGTGCAGATAGCGAGCAACTTCACCACGGCTGAGACCTGCTCATAACATGCCAATGGCATGTTCTCTCTGTTGTATCGTAAGTCATGGCATTTTGAGCTGGCAAAAACATTTTGACATTTTCTTTGCTGCCTTTATATAGGCTATTAACCACACCTAAAGTTACCAGTCAAGCGTGACTCTGTACAAGAGATTCCACTCAATGTCCAACATTAAGGGATTAGTCCAAATGCCAACGTTGAGCGCGTCAGGAATGAAAAAAATACAGCTGTTCATGGTGATACTCATTTCGAGAGCAACATATACAAAATAGGCACCTGAGCAAATAATTTTCTGGAAATTTCACCACATGTTTGGACCGAGTGTTTTTGATGGCATTAAGTATACATATATGTATATTTTTACTTTGCCAGGATTGGGGGGGCTAGGACAAAAGCACAGGGTAGGTTATGAGTTGTATGTAATATTCGTTTTGGGGGGACAGTTGTTCTAAATGTGGCGGTATTGTTGTGACATGTTTTGTGTTACCTTCACACTTAGTTTCTTACATTACCAATCTATGTTTGTGGGCCACCAGAGAGCAAGCTAAACAGACAGTTGCTAACATTAGCGAATGAATAGGAGGGAGACCATTTACTGGGCTTTTTTAACCCTCAAAGACCCAAACATCCACCTTCGACCAAAACCATCCACTGATTTAAACTGTTTAATACCTGTTGATCCACTAATCTTATCAATACACAAATAATTGGTGTAAAATGCAGTTTGTCATCTTTTCATGGCCATCAGATAGAACCCATTTGGATGTTCAGAGGCTCCATAGTGAACATGGAAACACCATCATCTTCTACAACATTGATTCACCAGTAAAACCCATGGAGTTTGATCAATGGCAGTGGATGAACACACTGGGTTTATGTTCAGTTAAAAATATACTAGGGCGTTGACCCATGGGGATCCATCTAGATGTGGTGGTTTTGAAGCTGTTGTGTATATTCATGCATGCTGTACTGCATTTGTATTAATATTTGTATTACTGCTATTGTATTCCAAAATTACTAATATCTCCCAAAATATTGGCCCTATCAGCTAGCCATTTTTGGTACTGTCTTCCATGACCAAAAATACTAAGTATGCCAAACTGCAGCAGTCAGCTCTATCTGGATTTAGTCTGATTCGCAAGACACACACACACGCACACACATGCGCGCACACACACACGCAACTTGGCTTTTATAATATAGATTTTGTTGGAAAAAAGATGTTTTTTTCCAATTGTCCAATTGATTTTCACTGAAAAATGCAAAATGCAGAGGATAATATTATAACAAATGGTGATAAATCACTTGAGATAGACAAAAAAATAATTTGGAATTTGTGACAAAAACAGTTGTGGGTTTTTAGGGGTTAATGCAGTGGTTCTCAACCTTTTTTGGCTCGTGACCCCAATTTAATATCACGGATTTCTGGTGACCCCAGACATTCAAAGCAGATAATTTTTTTTTTTTTTTTGCTAAAATAAATTTTTTTGTGATCATGTAACAGTTTGCTATACTATGTTGCAAATAAATGTTAATTTTAGACGACATTTAGGTTATATAATGGATATTATTATGGACGGAGGCAGAAAAGCCAGGTTGAGATTACGGCACAAAGTGAGAATTTTATTTTCCTTCGTCAGGATATGTACAGTCAGTTCAGCTTGTATTTACAAGGCTGCAAATTAGTAATACTGAAAAAACAATAACTCGGACTATGAATTATGAAAGAGCTGCAGTGTCTTAAACTGGTCACAATGACCATTTGACAGGTAAACAGTACTACAGTGCTTCAGTTTCAGCTTCCCAGTTTGTCATGTCTTTTATGTATTGTGATTATCTCTCTCAATTCACCATATATTTTTATTAGTATTTTTTTATTTTATTTTATCAATTACTAGAAATTTCAGGCGACCCCATTTGAATTCCAGGTGACCCCATGTGGGGTCCCGACCCCAAGGTTGAAAAACACTGGGTTAATGATTTGTTTGCAGGATAAACTGCACAATAAATCCCTACGAAAATCATGCCTAATTCAAACCCAGTATAATTTCTAACACTGTTAGAGGTTTACTATTATGTACATGACTTCCTAAATTAGCCAGAAGCCAGTTGTGTGCAGGGCTGCACCGATCCGATTTTTTCAGTTCCAATGCTGGGGCCTTGCGTATTGGTTGTTTCCCGATAACGATCCGATATTGTTGATTTAGAATCTCAGTGCAGCATCAACCAATGTTAGCTGTGTACCACCTCCAGCAGCAGCGGCTCCTTTTGATCTGTTGAGCTGCTGGAATTCCATGTGCTCCTTTGCGTGGTTCTTCTGCTGGTGCTTAATTAAGTGTGTTGTGTTGTATTTGGCAGTGCTACCACCACCCCTTGCAACATTCACTTTAAAAGCATTACAAACTGCCGTCAAGCTAGCTGGTGTGGTAAGGCTAAAATACCTCCAAATCACAGGCCCCTTAGCTTGCTCCATGTTGTCTGTCTGTGTTTGCAACAACTCCGCTCAACTCTCGGCATGCATGACGTAGCCTATGTTGCAAAAATTTAAAGCGGAAGGATCGGTCTTATGGATCGGTTACTTTTACAGATCCCCGATCCAGCTAAAATGTTGATATCGGGGCCGATATCTGATCCTAATATAGGGTAGCTGTGGCTCAGTTGGTAGAGCAAGTTGTCCAATGACTGAAGGGTCAGCTGTTTGAATCCTGGCTCTGACTGTCCACATGTTGAAGTGTCCTTGGGCAAGACACTGAACCCTAAATTGCTCCCAGTAGGATCTGGCAGCACCTTGCATGGCAGAAGCCGCCTACTGGTGTATGAGCGCTATATAAGTGCAGTCCACTTACCATTTAATATCAAATCAGTGATCAGAGTGTTTAGATTGACATGAGAATTTTTAAAATGTCCTCATGTTTTTAAGTTAATTAATGGCATCACTATGGGACACACCCTCATTTATGCACAAAATAAGACACAAACACAGCAGTATGCACAACACGTGTCTGACAAAAGAAAAGAAAAGAAAAGAATGTGGAGGACAGAAAGCAAAACAAACTAAAGATATAGTCACTAAGCAGTCGTAAATTTTAAACTTTTCATACAAACAAAATACTGAAATTCATGCTTTGCCAACAATGTATGTGAACAAACATGTAGAAGCCGATGGAACAGGAACTAACGGAGACATGCACCCATCACAGGCATACATACTGACTAAAGCAGCCATCTTTAGTAACAGGAGCCAGGCCTGACAAGTTTAGTCTATCATTTTGAGGCCCAGAAATTCCTGCATGTCTGCATACCAAAGTGAGCAAAGGGAAGGAAGAGGGGGAGAAAGAGAAAGAGCACAAAGCAAAGGAACAGAAGGACTGATAGGAAAAAAAAGGAGGGAGGTGGGTGTACAGAGGGAGGATCCTTCACATAAGGTGGATCAACACAAGAGACAAGAAAGGCAGAGACAAGAAAAAACACTGAATGTCTTTCACTTGATTCTGTTCAACTGGTGTCTGACACTTCCACCAGGGTTTTCCACATGAGAGCAGATGACTAGGAATCCCCGTTTTGTATGATTATTAAGTGCACTGGTTCCACAAGGGGATAGAGAGGCCAACAAAGATGAGTCATGGAGAGGAGGCTAATCGTAATGATGCAGGGAATGCATACTATACAGTCCATCCACTACTCCAGCACATAAAGCACACAATTGCCTTAAAACTCTAACTCTGGGCCACAAATGAGAATCAGAGTCACACATTCAGCTTTAATCCAAATTCAAAATATTGTCATTTAGGTTTTTTTTACTTCATCCAAACTGCTACTGGGTTTGAATTGGGCATGAAAAGAATTTTATTTATTTATTTATTTATTTACACACACACATATATATATATATATATATATATATATATATATATATATATAGATATAGATAGATAGATTAGTCATTACACAGCCGGTTCTGGAACATACACATGCGTGGTAAGCACCAAAACAAAGGAAACTAGGTAGGGTTAGCGGTTAGCGATTAGTGGCTAGAGTGATCAGCGGTTAGGATTAGCGCGATTAGCACCTAGCGCATTGACACGCCATCAAATGGTGTTAAATAATACCCGAAAGGATAAAAATTCTTACGTAGAGCACACCAAATGCAATAAACTGGCATCACATACAATGTGATTTCATGAGATCAGTCTGTCAGCAGGCATCACTCAGAGCTTTAGGACACTGTGCTGATTCAGCCACCAGCAGCAAACCAACGCACACTGCTGTGCCTCACCAAACTCCCTGCCAAGCATGGATAAATGTTTAAAACTTAATAAATGTGAAAAAGACATTTTAATGTATGCATTTGTCATTCTTTCTTGCAAAGCAGCCTGAAGTAGATCATGAGGATCCTTTGCACACCTATAGATTGAAGCAGAAATAATACTGAATCAAATCGTTACAAATCGAAAATCATTTTGAATCTGAAATCGATTTTGAATCGTATAATAGCCCCAAAAATTGGAATCGAATCGAATCATGAGAAAGTAAAAGATTCCCACCCCTAATATATATATATATATAAATATACATATATATATATATATATATATATATAGAGAGAGAGAGAGAGAGAGAGAGAGAGAGAGAGAGAGAGAGAGAGAGAGAGAGAGAGAGAGAGAGAGAGAGAGAGAGAGAGAGAGAGAGAGAGAGAGAGAGAGAGAGAGAGAGAGAGAGAGAGAGAGAGAGAGAGAGATTCAACACAAAAATCGCAACTTGTCAGTAGTAGCAACATGGTAGCAGAATATATAAATATTTTAATGCTAGTGTCTGGGATTTTTAAGATGATGAAGATGAATGTCACTTACAGTTTTGGTAACAAATCATAAGATATATTTTCTTACTTGTCAAACATTTCATGTGCAGTATGTTTTAAGGGATCAGTGAAATAACAGAATTTATGTGTGTGAGTGAGTGAATGATTTCTATTTTTTTTTTTTACCTATTTAAGCTGCTTTTATTTGTGTTGTATTTTTATAATAGGTTCTATGTAGTGCACAGATTGGATGGCACTCTTAATTTTATTGTACTTGGTACAATAATAAAGCTATTCTATTCTATTCTATTCTATTAAAATAATTTCAGTTTAAATTAGCTAAGAAGCTAAATTTAATAAACATTAGCTAGCAAGGTAACCGCAACATTGCAGTTGGGAAATTACCAAGTAACTTGAAGATATTAAAAACAAAAAAAGAAAAAAAAGGAAAATAACATTAAGGCCTTTGGAGAAAACATTTGTGTCTGGAGCTCTAGTTTATTTAAAAGGTGCAAAATATACCAAATATATATTGAAAAATAATTTTCTAGTTGCACCAAACGTAACATTAACCAATAAAGGCCCAGTATTACTTTTGTGGCAGTTCCCAAACAAAATTCTCTATTTAGCCTTTCTTAAGGGATTTATTATAATATTCTCCTATCCTCTGTATTTTGTGTTTTTTTTTTCTTTTCTCCGTGAAAATCAGATATTTTCTTATATTTAATAGTCTTCAACCACTGTGATTTATCAACCCTGCACTACATACACAATATATGTCCTTAGCCCTCATACTTATGCGTAAATACTTCTAAAACTGCATTTTGTAATTCTGTAAATCTAGAACACTTATCATTTCTAATAGTGGTGACAGAAAGTAGTGTTTCAATACATTTGTACAACAAATCAGGTTTGTGGTGCAGGCCATGTAGTGATAGTCCCTCTCAACAATAACTAGCATATATCTGCTAATGTCACGCCATGTTTAGCTATATGTTAAACTTAACTGTCTTATTAGGGTGTTATTACACTACATTATGTTAAATCTGTCTTTTAAGGGTGTTATTACACTATATCATGCTAAATCTGTTATTAAGGTGTTATTACACTATTAAATTTACTGTAACTGTCTCATTGGGGTGTTAAAACACTTTATTTAAACTAATCTACACTTTGCTGACACCTGTAGCCCTTGTGATGGTGTCAATAGTGTCTATCAAAATATAAATACACTTAATGAGAGTCAGAGACTTCAATATCACATTTGCATTTTGACGAAATGAAGTCAAATCTTCAGAGGCTTTAAGGTATTCATGACAAGAGATAGTGATGAGTGTAAAACAGCAGCCATTTTGACTGTGGCCTATCACTCAGGGATCTTCATGGAATGCATTTAGGCAAAGAGACAAGGATTATTATAGCATTTTTATATCTTGCTGTAAAAACATATTAGCACTCAATCTATTAGGAAGAGTGTAGGGTTGGCAAAAGGCAGGCTACGTTTTTACAACATTCATTTTTATATTGCAGGAGCCTTCAGGCAAACTAAAGAAAAGGTTCCAAGATAGGAGTAAGATGAAGAACCAACTTGGCAGAAAAGTAAGAAGATGAGGCAGGCGTTCAGGCGATGTTCAGTTTTTAAATGTAAGTAAATAATGGTTCAAAACCTTGAGGAAAAGACTCGTTTTATGGAGGAATTAGTGTTTAATGAAACATAAAACTGTCAATATCAGAATTCACACCCTCATCCAGGGACCTTAGACCCTCTTCATCAGCCTGATCCATTACATAAACCATGGTTCATGCGCTCATAAACTGCTTGTGAATCCATCACACAACATAAACGTCCATATTGTACACACACATTTATCTGTGTAACTCACAAATCACACTCACTCATATGTGAATGTCACCCTTTGTTGCCCTTGTAACAGTAACATTTATATTTCTTTGTCTACATTTAAACATCTCTTATCCGATGTTTTTCCCCTGCTATAGATTCTACAAGCTCCTCAGTAATACAACAAGTATGGACAGAAATAACAAAACGAAGCACAAGGTGTCGGTCAGAGGAAAGTACAGTTGTGTTCAAAATAATGGCAGTCCAACATGACTAACCAGATCAATCACTATTTTTGGTATAAATCATATTTTTACATGGTAAATAATTTACCGGTAGGTGTAGTAGAGTCAGAGAAACCAACAGACCCAACATTCATGATATGCATGCTCCTGAGTCTGTGTAATTGAATAATTAAGTGTAAGGGGCGTGTTCAAAAATAATAGCAGTGTGGAGTTAAATCAGTGAGGTCATTCATTATGTGAAGAAACAGGTGTCATTCAGGTGGCCCTTATTTAAGGATGAAGCCAGCATGTGTTGTACATGCAATTCTCTCTAAAAACCTGAGAAAGATGGGCCGTGCCAGACATTGTTCAGAAGAACAGCGTGCTTTAATTAAAATATTGATTGGAGAGGGGAAAACATATAAAGAAGTGCAGAAAATGATAGGCTGCTCAGCTAAAATGATCTCCAGTGCTTTAAAATGGAAAGCCAAACCAGAGAGACGTGGAAGAAAATGGAAGACTACCATTCGAATGGTTTGAACAATAACCAGAATGGCTAAGAGTCAGTCAATGATCAGCTCCAGGAAGATCAAAGACGGTCTGAAGTTACCTGTGAGTACTGTGACAATTAGAAGACGCTTGTGTGAGGCTAATCTATCGACAAGAAGCCCTGGCAAAGTCCCACTGTTAAGAAAAAGACGTGCTGAAGAGGATACAATTTGCCAAAGAACATATTGACTGGCCTAAAAAGAAATGGAGAAACATTTTGTGGACTGATGAAAGTAAGATTGTTCTTTTTGGGTCCAAGAGCAGCAGGCAGTTTGTCAGATGACCCCCAAACACTGAATTCAAGCTGCAGTACACTCTGAAGACCGTGAAGCATGGTGGTGCAAGCATCATGATATAGGGCTGTTTCTCTACTATGGTGTTGGGCCTATTTATCGCATACCAGGGATCATGGATCAATTTGCTTATATCACAATACTTGAAGAGGTCATGCTGCCTTATGCTGAAGAGGAAATGCTCTTGAAATGGGTGTTTCAACAAGACAATGACCCCAAACACACCAGTAAGCGAGCAGCATCTTGGTTCCAGACCAACAAAATTAAGGTTATGGAGTGGCCAGCCCAATCCCCGGACCTTAATCCAATAGAAAACTTGTGGAGTGACATCAAAAATGCTGTTTTTGAGGCAAAACCAAGAAATGCAGAGGAATTGTGGAAGGTTGTTAAATCATCCTGGGCTGGAATACTTGTTTACAGGTGCCAGAAGTAGGTCGACTCCATGCAGCACAGATGTGAAGCAGTTCTCAAAAACAGAGGTTATACAACTAAATATTAGTTCAGTGATTCACAGGAATGCTAAATCTTAATGTTTTTTTTCAGTTTATTGAATAAATATTTGTAATGAAAAATGCACACACTGCTATTATTTTGAACAGCCCAGTATCATTTTTTTCCTTTTTTTTCTGTAAAGTAGTAAAAATATTGATACATTTTTCTTCATTTTTTGATGTAAAATATAATGTGCAGTGTTCCCAATGAATGGAAATAAAAAAAAATATTATAAGGATTTTGAGCTTTACTCACATTTTAAAGAACACTGCTATTATTTTGAACACAACTGTATCTGTTACAAATGGTGCAGTGTTGACATGTTATGCAGCCATTAAAGGCCCATAATGCAACATTTCAAAGTCTAATGTGTAGTTTTACAAGTAATCGATGTCGTTATTCAAAAAGAGTTTACAAAATTACCCATTACAGTACTGCAGCACAAATGTTTTTGCATAAATCGCATCTCAGGGTGGAATTCTCTCTAAACTGTTAAAGCTGAAAAGAAAAGAATTAGAACTCATATGTGATGGAAGTTTCAATTCAATTGAATTGGGTATGAAGATAATTCTAAAAACCAATCAAAAAAAAAATCTCCATTCTTTACAAAAATCTACAACCTGTCACTGGTACAAGAGTATACTTTAATGGCAGTGTCTGGGATTTTAAAATGATGAATGTAAATGTTACTTTCAGTTTCAGTTAGGGATGGGAATCATTAAGAATTTAACGATTCCGACTCCATTATGGATATTGCTTATCAATCTGATTCCTTATCGATTCTGTTATCGATTCTCATTGGGTGAGGGAATAAAAGAGTACAAACGGGTGTGTTTGCATTAACTGTCTTTTATATTACCATCTCTGCACAGAAAATATAACATATACAGTATGTACAAATAATAATAATAGATGACACCAGGCTGGTTTGGGGGGGAGGGGGGAGGGGGGGGGGGGAGGGGGGGGGGGTACAGTGAAAGTGAAACTAAAGACGCTTTACTAATTCCTCTGGTTGTACAACCCAGGGGTAGGAAGAGCTTTGGACAAAGGCAGGAAGTAATGAAGAAGTCCTTACAGGCTAGAACATCCACATCTGCCAACGCGCTTTCTTCTGGAGGTCACAAATGGATTCAACAGACCAACCACAGATTTTAGCCTCACTATTGTTCATATCTCTAGTAAAAACAATAAGCATGAGGCACTAATTGACAAGTAATATCTGGCTAATGTAGAACTGAAATGATTAATCAATTAATCAGCTCAAATTCATTTAAAAAATGTATCCAGTTACAATTTTCCTGCATCACAGCTTCACTTCCCTAATTTCTCTGCTGCTAAACATTGGTTCCACTGTTGTGTTTCACACGGATGCTTATTGAGATGTATATTCGTAGCATGTTCAGTTGTTATTAAGTTAGTAAGTTGGATCCAAATGTGTTGATGACTGCAGTGCACATATTGTTTGTAGATGTCATTGTACTTGTTTGTTATTGTTTATAACTAGATATTTAGACTAGATATTTTTATATATACTTTTATAATGTTGTTATTGTTGTTGTTACTTCTACATAGATAGTTTTAAATTTACTTTTGTACTGTTGTAGTTATTTCTATATAGATATTTTTTTATATATCCTTTTACTTTTAGACTTTTGTGGTTGTTGTTTCAACTGGTTCTGGAATAAAGGACCATCAATCAATCAATCAATCAATCAAATTGTTTTCATATAGCGCCAAATCATAACAAAAGTTATCTTATGACACTTTACATATCGAATCGGTCGAAACCAGACTCTGAGGACCAGGACAAATTGTGATTTTCAGACATGTTTCACATTTTGACAATTATTTCACATATTCAAATAATCAATACATTAATAGATGATGAAAATAACCAACAGCTGCAGCTCTAGTGGATAGTGTAATCCTGTTCCACTGAGACTCATGTGTGTCCATGCTCTGATTGGCTAATGATTAATGTATGTATGTGTGTGTGTGTGTGTGTGTGTGTGTGTGTGTGTGTGTGTGTTTATCTGCATGTGTGCTGTTACACTTGATCAGAACATACACACACATATGAGTCTGTTTTATATTTGCGTGCGTGCGCGTGCAGCAGGATGTGGCAGTGCCAGTCCATTGATGAGCCAGAGGACAGAAAAGACAAAGTTCCCCAGATCTCCTATGACATTTGGTAACACACACACACGCCAGCTTATCAAATCTAATTTGGATTTGTTCATAAGGATGGAAGTGAAAACACAGAAGGACGATTACTACCTGTCCATCTGTGTGTTTGTATCTGTCCGATTACTGCCTGTCTATCTGTGTCTTTGTGTCTGTCCTATTATTGCCTGTCCTTCTGTGTGTTTGTGTCTGTCCAATTACCTGTCCATCTGTGTTTCTGTCTGTCTGATTACTACCTGTCCATCTCTGTTTCTGTCTGTCCTATTACTACCTGTCTGTGTGTTTGTCTGTCCTTCCCCTCTCTTTGGGTTTTTGTCTCATCCTCTCACTCCCTTTCCCTTATAAGATATTCATGGTAATTTAAACACCAGCAAGTACATCTGTGTATGTTGATGTCAGACCAGACACTACAAAAAAGCTTTAATGACAAAAGTACAGGATCAGAAACCATCCTGTCTGTGTCTGCAGCAATAAACAATAGAAACAAAACCAAATGTACACAGCTCTTCCAACCCTTTCATATGTATGAGTGCATTGCTGCCACACTTCACTTTACTCAGAAAGAAAGTCCAAAGTATTTGTACAAGTTTTCTTCCCTCTACCCCTTTTGTCCCCCTCCACTTTCTTTACAAGAATTTCCCAATAAAAGAATGGACTGTAAAATCACTCGCAATACAACAAATGTCATTTTTGTGTTTAATATTAATGGTGTGGCAACATTAGCTCTAAATGTGGTGATAAAATAAGGAAATATTATTGGATACAGATCAAATAAATGTATGTTATTCAGTTAAGTGTAAAATAAGCTCCTACATTCAGGCAGTCACATTTTTTCCAGTGGGGTAGAAGACACCAAACGATATCATTTTTGGCTCAAGTTCCCTCCACTAGAAAAGAATCTGGGTTAAAGTTCTATTGGCCCTAGAGCTATGCGCTTATTTGGTTGCGTTTTGCAACCATTTTTAGACACAGTGAAATGAAAAAAAATGTTTGTATTATTCCCATGAAACCATATTATACCCCAGATTAGTTTTGGTCTGTACATGTGTGATCTAGGTAACAAGTTTACAGGAAAAGCAACATAACATAACAGGCATGAGCGTTGGAATTTGAGTCAACATGTAGGCAGTTGCTCCATGTATTTGAAACCAAATATATGTCCATATGAATCAGGTAAGAAAAAAAAGGGTGAGTCTTTCTTTAGTCATATAGTTTCTGGTAAAGGGCTGCAACAACTAGTCGACTAGTCCACAAATAGTTAGGGATGCACCGATACCGATACGAGTATCAGCATCGGCTCCGATACTCAGTGTGTGTACTCGTACTTGTAAAAGTGATCCAATAGAAAGGCACCAATACCACTTACGGTCGTGTGACATTCACAGTTCAGCAGGTACGCGGCGGTGGAATAATGTGTGGGGAGTGTAAAGATTTTTCAAAATAAATGGCAGTGATAAAAGTAACGCTGACTGCAAGTAACGTTAAAGACACAGACAGATATGGAAGCAGTGTTCTGTCCGTCCTCTGTGTACCTTCCATCCGTTTTCCAGGTGCTGACGGATGCGTACCAAGAATAAGAATACCAACGGGAGTACGGAGCGGTGTGGACCGCCACCAGCGGAAGTGAAAACAAAACTTATTACTCATTTCTCTTTTCTCTACCTGCTGAAGCTCAGCTTTTAAACCTTACCAGCGAAAACGCTGCAATATTAGTATCACATTAGTGTTGCCTCTGTCGTCTCCATGTTTGTTATTACTGATTTCTTCTTCTTCTCAAAAAGCTTTACTCTTCTTCTTGGTATTTGTCCAGTATGGTTAATTCAGAGCGGCGCCCCCTGATGGATTAATTGACAAACGCTCATTCCAACACATTAAATGCAGTAGCAGCACTTTGTTCCAGTCAGACTAATGACAACGACAATAAAGCACATTTACAAAAGGAACTAAGAACTGGAGTGGGATTATTAAGTACTCGTATCGGTACTCATTATTGGCAAGTACTCAAATGTAAGTACTCGTATTCGTACTCAGTCTGTAAAAAAGTGGTATCGGTGCATCCCTACAAATAGTCAACAGAAAAATTAGTCAATGACTAATTTAGTTGTTGACAGGTCGTTACTGAAATCATGCACTTTTGTTTAAGAAAAAAAATGTTACTTTGCTGATTGCAAATTGTTAGTATTTAGTTTAACAAACATAATTAGGCCCGAGGCGAGTAAAGCCAGCGCAGGGTCTATTGAGTCTGCAGTGGGCGCATGGGGACGAAATCGCCAGTGACGTGGTTACCTTTCGCTACTGTCGCCACTCTCACACATATTCACATTCACGGCACTGAGACCTTTCCGAAGATGTACATGACGTGCACAAATCGCATATTTACACCTGCTCAGAATGAATGGGAGTCAATGGGCCACGCCCACTCGGGGTCAGTCACGTGGGTGTAAGTGCACGCCACGTGACATCTGACGCCACCGACATGTGGGGGACCTCGAGAGCTTTCAAATAAGGCCAAATATGTCATTGCCATAGAAAACTGCTATATCGTTCTTGCTCAGATTATTAGGCCCAAACCGAGTAAAGCCGGCGCAGGGTCTATTGAGTCTGCAGTGGGCGCATGGGGACGAAATCGCCAGTGACGCGGTCGCCTTTCGCCACTGTCGCCACTCTCACACATTTTCACATTCACGGCACTGAGACCTTTCCGAAGATGTACATGACATGTGCACAAATCTTATATTTACACCTGCTCTGAATGAAAGGGAGTCAATGGGCCACGCCCACTCGGGGTCAGTCACGTGGGTGTAAGTGCATGACACATGACATCTGACCCCACAGACATGTGGGGGAGCTCGAGAACTTTCAAATAAGGCCAAATATGTGGTTGCCATGGAAATGGCAATTGTTCTTGCTCAGATTATTATTTTTATTTATGTATTTATTTATTTATTTAATGTTTATTAGGCCCGAGGCGAGTAAAGCTGGCGCAGGGCCTATTGAGTCTGCAGTGGGCGCATGGGGACAAAATCGCCAGTGACGCGGTCGCCTTTCGCCACTGTCGCCACTCTCACACATATTCACATTCACGGCACTGAGACCTTTCCGACGATGTACATGACGTGCACAAATCGCATATTTACACCTGCTCTGAATGAATGAGAGTCAATGGACCACACCCACTCGGGGTCAGTCACATGGGTGTAAGTGCACAACACATGACATCTGACCCCACAGACATGTGGGGGACCTCAAGAGCTTTCAAATAAGGTCAAATATGTGGTTGCCAAAGAAACGGCTATATTGTTCTTGCTCAGATTATTATTATTTTTTTTTTTATTTTATTTTATTAGGCCCGAGCCGAGTAAAGCTGGCGCAGGGCCTATTGAGTCTGCAGTGGGCGCATGGGGACAAAATCGCCAGTGACGCGGTCGCCTTTCGCCACTGTCGCCACTCTCACACATATTCACATTCACGGCACTGAGACCTTTCCGACGATGTACATGACGTGCACAAATCGCATATTTACACCTGCTCTGAATGAATGAGAGTCAATGGACCACACCCACTCGGGGTCAGTCACATGGGTGTAAGTGCACGACACATGACATCTGACCCCACAGACATGTGGGGGACCTCAAGAGCTTTCAAATAAGGTCAAATACGTGGTTGCCATAGAAACGGCTATATTGTTCTTGCTCAGATTATTATTATTAGGCCCGAGCCGAGTAAAGCCGGCGCAGGGCCTATTGAGTCTGCAGTGGGCGCATGGGGACAAAATCGCCAGTGACGCGGTCGCCTTTCGCCACTGTCGCCACTCTCACACATATTCACATTCACGACACTGAGACCTTTCCGACGATGTACATGACATGTGCACAAATCGCATATTTACACCTGCTCAGAATAAATAGGAGTCAATGGGCTACGCCCAGTAGGGGTCAGTCAGGTGTGTGTAAGTGCACAACACGTGACATCTGACCCCAAAGACATGTTGGGGACCTCGAGAGCTTTCAAATAAGGTCAAATATGTGGTTGCCAAAGAAACGGCTATATTGTTCTTGCTCAGATTATTATTATTATTTTTTTTATTTTATTTTATTAGGCCCGAGCCGAGTAAAGCCGGCGCAGGGCCTATTGAGTCTGCAGTGGGCGCATGGGGACAAAATCGCCAGTGACGCGGTTGCCTTTCGCCACTGTCGCCACTCTCACACATATTCACATTCACGGCACTGAGACCTTTCCGACGATGTACATGACGTGCACAAATCGCATATTTACACCTGCTCTGAATGAATGAGAGTCAATGGACCACACCCACTCGGGGTCAGTCACATGGGTGTAAGTGCACGACACGTGACATCTGACCCCACAGACATGTGGGGGAGCTCGAGAGCTTTCAAATAAGGCCAAATACGTGGTTGCCACGGAAACGGCTATATTGTTCTTGCTCAGATTATTATTATTATTATTTTTTAGAGCTTTCAAATAAGGCCAAATACGTGGTTGCTACGGAAACGGCTATATTGTTCTTGCTCAGATTATTATTATTTTTTTTTTTTATTATTTTTTAGGCCCGAGCCGAGTAAAGCCGGCGCAGGGCCTATTGAGTCTGCAGTGGGCGCATGGGGACGAAATCGCCAGTGACGCGGTCGCCTTTCGCCACTGTCGCCACTCTCACACATATTCACATTCACGACACTGAGACCTTTCCGACGATGTACATGACATGTGCACAAATCGCATATTTACACCTGCTCAGAATAAATAGGAGTCAATGGGCTACGCCCAGTAGGGGTCAGTCAGGTGTGTGTAAGTGCACAACACGTGACATCTGACCCCAAAGACATGTTGGGGACCTCGAGAGCTTTCAAATAAGGTCAAATATGTGGTTGCCAAAGAAACGGCTATATTGTTCTTGCTCAGATTATTATTATTTTTTTTTTAATTTTATTTTATTAGGCCCGAGCCGAGTAAAGCCGGCGCAGGGCCTATTGAGTCTGCAGTGGGCGCATGGGGACAAAATCGCCAGTGACGCGGTTGCCTTTCGCCACTGTCGCCACTCTCACACATATTCACATTCACGGCACTGAGACCTTTCCGACGATGTACATGACGTGCACAAATCGCATATTTACACCTGCTCTGAATGAATGAGAGTCAATGGACCACACCCACTCGGGGTCAGTCACATGGGTGTAAGTGCACGACACGTGACATCTGACCCCACAGACATGTGGGGGAGCTCGAGAGCTTTCAAATAAGGCCAAATACGTGGTTGCCACGGAAACGGCTATACTGTTCTTGCTCAGATTATTATTATTATTATTTTTTAGAGCTTTCAAATAAGGCCAAATACGTGGTTGCTACGGAAACGGCTATATTGTTCTTGCTCAGATTATTATTATTATTTTTTTTAATTATTTTTTAGGCCCGAGCCGAGTAAAGCCGGCGCAGGGCCTATTGAGTCTGCAGTGGGCGCATGGGGACGAAATCGCCAGTGACGCGGTCGCCTTTCGCCACTGTCGCCACTCTCACACATATTCACATTCACGGCACTGAGACCTTTCCGACGATGTACATGACATGTGCACAAATCGCATATTTACACCTGCTCAGAATGAATGGGAGTTAATGGGAATCGCCCACTCGGGGTCAGTCACGTGGGTGTAAGTGCACGACACGTAACCTCTGACCCCACAGACATGTGGGGGACCTCAAGAGCTTTCAAATAAGGCCAGATATGTGGTTGCCATAGAAACGGCTATATTGTTCTTGCTCAGATTATTATTATTATTTTTTTTTTTTTTTTTCTTCTCCTGGTCTTTGAGCTCAAATTTGACCCCCTGAACATTTACGAAAACTCACCAAATTTTGCCTAAAATTCAGAAGTGTGAGAAATTGAATTTACATATAGGTTTCGTAGATGGCGGTAAAGAAATGTTGCGGTAGCGCCCCCTTGAAAAGTGGAAATGCATTGCGCCAATGGGAGCGTGTCCAACATAAAGTTTGTCGTAGAGCCACGAAAACTGGTACACAGATTCATCATGAGGAGAGAAACAAAAAATATTATTATGGCCACGCCCCTAAACCAATCCTTAGTCGGCCATATTGGATTGAAATTTCCAAAATGCTGAGTCAGCGTTTTCGCTGATGTTGTATTTTAACTATCTCCTACTAAGCCGTTTGGCCAAATGAGCTCAAAATGGGTGTACAGTATCTAGAGAAGTGGGGCATCAAAATTTAGCTGAATTTTTTGAATCGGAGTCCCCGTTTTTGTGCGACGAGGTTGCAAACTTTGTGAAGATTTTTCGAAAATTTACCATCATAAAAATTGCTTCAGCTTAGACATACAAACACTGATTTGGCTAAAATTTGACTCAGACGTCTATCTCCCAGGCCTACACCCATTTATGGAAAGAAATTGAAATTTTGCACTATAGCGCCCCCTACAAATGTACATTTTCAAAAATGACATCAGTTCAGACATACGAACACCGATTTGGCTCAAATTTGACTCAGACATCTGTCTCCCCGGCCTACATCTACTTGTCAAAAGAAACTGAAATTTTGCAGTACAGCGCCCCCTACAAAAATTTTTAATATTTTTTTATTAAAATTGCTTCAGTTCAGACATACGAACACCGATTTGGCTCAAATTTGACTCAGACGTCTATCTCCCAGGCCTACACCCATTTATAAGAAAAATTTGAAATTCGGTGCCATAGCGCCCCCTACAATTTTACCTTTACGAAAATTACTTCACGTTAGACATACGAATACCAATTTGGCTCAAATTTGAATCAGTTGTCAATCTCCCAGGCCTACACCCATTTATCAGACGAAATTGCCATGTCGCTCAATAGCGCCCCCTACAATTTTACCTTCACGAACATTGCATTAATTCAGACATACGAACACTGATTTGGCTCAAATTTGACTCAGTTATACATCTTGCAGGCCTACACCCAGTCAACAGAAGAAATTAAATTTTAGCTACATAGCGCCCCCTACAGATTTACTTATACAAAAATGTCTGTAGTTCAGACATACGAACAAAGATTTGCCTAAAATTTGAATCAGTTGTCAATCTCCCAGGCCTACACCCATTCATCAGAAGACACTGAAATTTGGTGCTAGAGCGCCACCTGCTGAACGATGGACATACTTCTACTGGACGTGCCCATGGCGAGGGCCTTTAGATGCCGCTTGCCACTTTGATTTTTAATTTTTTTTAAATTTATTTTTCTTCTCCTTCTCTTTGAGCTCAAATTTGACCCCCTGAACATTTACGAAAACTCACCAAATTTTGCCCAAAATTCAGAAGTGCGAGAAACTGAATATACACATAGGTTTCGTAGATGTCAGTAAAGAAATCTTGCGACAGCGCCCCCTTGAAAAGTGGAAATACATTACGCCAATGGGAGCACATCCAACGTAAAGTTTGTCGTAGAACCACGAAAATTGGTACACAGATTCATCATGAAGAGACAAACAAAAAAATATTATTATGGCCACGCCCCTAAACCAACCCTTAGTTGGCCATATTGGATATAAATTTCCAAAATTCTGAATCAGTGTTTTCGCTGACGTATATTTTGCGCTATAGCGCCCCCTACAAAGTTACCTTTACAAAAATTGCTTCAGCTCGGACATACAAACACCGATTTGGCTCAAATTTTAGTCAGATGTCTGTCTCCCAGCCCTACACCCATTCATCTGAAAAATTTGACATTTGGCTCCATAGCACCCCCTACAAATTTAATTTTATTACAATTGTTTCAGCTTGGACATATGATCACCTATTTGGCTCAAATTTGAATCAGTTGCCAATCTCCCAGGCATACACCCATTTATCAGAAGACATTGAAAATTCACACAATAGCGCCCCCTATAAATTTACCTTTACGATAATTGCTTCAGTTTGGACATACGAACACCGATTTGGCTCAAATTTGACTCAGACATCTATCTCCCAGACCTACACCCATTTATCAGAAAAAAATGAAATTTGGCGCTATAGCGCCCCCTACAACTTTACCTTTACGATAATTGCCTCAGTTTGGACATACGAACGATTTGACTCAAATTTGATTCAGTTGTCAATCTCCCAGACCTACACCCATTTATCAAAAGAAAATGCCATTTCGCTCAATAGCACCCCCTACAAATTTACCTTCACGAAAATTGCATCAGTTCGGACATACGAACACCGACTTGGCTCAAATTTGATTCAGTGGTACATCTCGCAGGCCTACACCCATTCAATGGAAGAAATTGAATTTTGGCTCCATTGCACCCCCTGAAGATTTACTTATACAAAAATTTGTTCAGTTCGGACATACGAACACTGATTTGCCTCAAATTTGAGTCAATTGTCAATCTCCCAGGCCTACACCCATTCATCAGAAGACACAAAATTTGGTGTTAGAGTACCACCTGCTGAATGATGGACATACTTTTACTGGACGTGCCTGTGGCGAGGACCTTTCAATGCTGCTTGCGGCTTTAATTATGCATTCTAACTGTTGTGCACAAAATTTTCTTGTTAAAGAAAAGAAAATTTATTTTACTGCTGCAATAGAGCAACTGTTTTAGTGTTTGGTTTGCAGTTCATCATCTGACTAGTCAATGACCATTCAACTACTGAAATTGTGATTAGTTGCAGCCCTAATCTATTAAATACACTGCCCGGCCAAAAAAAAAAAAAGACGCACATGCAATATTTCACTGCACCACCTTTGGTTTTGATTACAGGAGACATTCACTGTGACATCTTTTTTTGTCACATAATGCTTATGTATGATGAAGATTTGGACCGCTGCATCAAGTCTTCATCACATCACAAATTAGAGACTGGACTGCATGGTGGCTAATGCATGTGTAAAAATTATGTCTCATTCTCCCTCAACCATTCACAAGCCTGATGATCCTGATCAATCCTGGCATTGTTCAGTCTTTCTGACATTCAAGAAATGAGAGGCTACTTGCTGCAGTTACAGTTAAAAAGTCACTGCTATGCTGATGATACCCAGCTCTATCTGGCATTCCCACCTGATGACTCCACAGTCTCAGTGCGAATCTCAGACTGTCTCTCTAACATATCGGCATGGATGAAAGCCCATCACCTTCAGCTGAACCTGTCCAAAACTGAACTGCTGGTCTTCCCAGCTAAGCCAGCCATACAGCATGACATCTCCGTCAATATTGACTCCTTATCTCTTGCATCTCCGTCAATATTGACTCCTTATCTCTTGCTCCTACCAATGTAGCACGCAACTTGGGAGTCAGGATTGATAATCAGTTGACCTTCACAGATCACGTTGCCTCTGTCACCCGATCATGTCGCTTCACTCTGTTCAACCTAAGAAAGATCAGGCCATACCTAACCCAACAGGCCACCCAGCTCCTGGTGCAGACTATGGTTATCTCCCACCTTGACTACTGCAATGCTCTTCTAACAGGCCTCCCAGCTTGTATTATCAAACCACTACAGATGGTCCAGAATGCAGCAGCGCGTCTGGTCTTCAATCAGCCTAAAAGGGCACATGTCACCCCGTTACTTACTGAGTTACACTGGCTACCCATAGCTGCCCGCATCAAATTCAAATCCTTAATCCTAGCCTACAAAATTCTCAGTGGGTCTGCTCCTACCTACCTAGGTGCACTGATAAAAGCTTATGTTGCCCCACGACCACTCTGCTCGTCTGGGAAACATTGTCTGGTGGTCCCCAGACCTTGTACAAGACAATCCAGGCTCTTTTCATGGGTCGTTCCACGTTGGTGGAGCGCTCTACCAAGTACTATGAGAACAGAGGCATCCCTGCCTATCTTCAAGAAGCTCCTGAAGACCCAGCTCTTCCAGAGCACCTCCTGTCCTAGCACTGGCAGACATTTTAAATTTTCAATTTTAATAGATCCATTTTAAATATTTTAATAAAGTTCTTCCCAGGCTTATCACAGATTTTCCCAGGATTATCTCTGGACCTGCTGCGGGGGTTCTGCCTCTCTCCTGCCTTCATCATCATCACTCACTTATCCTCAACTGCCGCCATGTGTCTCCCCCTACTCCCCCCTTCTCCCCCAGTCTCTATCTCTATCGCTCTCTCTTTCTCTGTTTCTTTACTCTCTCTCTTTAACCCCAACTGGTCAAGGCAGATGGCCATCCTCCAGGAGTCTGGGTCTGCTCGAGGTTTCTGCCTGTTAAAGGGAAGTTTTTCCTCACCACTGTCACCAGTCACAAGTGTTTGCTCCTGGAGGATCCTGTTGGGTTTCTGTAAATTGGCTTAGAGTCTGCTTTTTGACCAACTCTATATATAAAGTGTCATGAGATAACTTTTTTGTTGCGATCTGGCGCTATATAAATAAAATTTG
This sequence comes from Sphaeramia orbicularis, assembly GCF_902148855.1. Classification (NCBI taxonomy): domain Eukaryota; kingdom Metazoa; phylum Chordata; class Actinopteri; order Kurtiformes; family Apogonidae; genus Sphaeramia; species Sphaeramia orbicularis. Next base: position 49,621,015 of record NC_043960.1, on the reverse strand, counting down.
ATTGATTGAGTGTTTTAATTGGTTTTCCCCTCTAAGTCACTTTGGAAAAAAGCGTCTGCCAAATACATAAACATAACATAATGTTCTCACTCCATCGCTGGCTGTCTAGGTGGTGTCCTGAAAATGACATACAGTTTGTGGACAATTGGCGGACTTTTTGGGGAAAACCCAGTCTTATTACAAGAGACAGCATACATCCGACTTGGAATGGTGCTGCTCTCCTTAGTGAAAACCTGGCTAGGTTTATTACTGACCCAAAACCCTGACCCAGAGTTGAGACCGGGATGCAGAGTTGCAGTCTTAAACACTTCTCTGCGCTTCCTGAGCAGATACCCACTGTAAACCCAATAGAGACTGACTGTCCCCAGAACCTGTAAAGTTAAAGTAAATAGAAAAATACCTGCACAGCAAAATCTAATAAAAATCAACACTAATACTACCACAGTTCCTAAGCACAGGAAAGTAAAATGTGGCCTCCTGAATATTAGATCTTTGTCTTCCAAAGCTTTATTAATTCATGATATTATATTAGATCATCATATAGATTTATTCTGTCTGATGGAAACCTGGCTTTGTGAGTATGTGTCCCTAAATGAAGCCACTCCTACTCACCGTAATAATCAGATTCCTCGAGGCTCAGGCCAAGGAGGAGGAGTCGCAGCTATTTTTAATTCATGTCTACAAATAAATCCCAAACTTAAGCCTAACTTTAACTCATTTGAAAGTCTTAGTCTTAGCCTGTCCAACCCAATCCATAAACCGCTCCAGCCTATACTATTTACTATAGTGTATTGTCCTCCTGGTCCATACACTGAATTTCTATCAGAATTCGCCGAGTTCCTAGCCAGTCTAGTCCTTAAAACAGATAAAGTCATTGTTGTGGGAGATTTCAATGTTCATGTTGACGACGAAAGTGACAGTCTCAGTAACGCATTTATGTCGTTATTAGACTCAATAGGCTTTAATCAATGTGTGCATAAACCCACTCACCACCTTAACCACACCCTTGACTTAGTCCTGATTTACAGTGTGGAACTTGAAGACTTTGTAGTCTTTCCACTAAATCCTCTCCTCTCTGACCACTGCTTAATAACCTTTGAATTTATGTTACTCAGTGACTCCCTCCCTGCCAAAAATATTTATACTAGGCATTTATCAGACCATGCTATATCTAAATTTAAGGAGGGAATCCCAGCAGCTCTCAATCTAATCCCGCATCTGAATTACACAGCGGATTCTTCCCCTAATTCAGTCAATCTTAATCCATCTCAAATTGATGAGTTTGTTGATAATACAGCAGACTCTCTGCGAAAAATATTAGATGTAATCGCTCCAGTAAAAAAAAAGATTATAAAACAAGGGAAGCGTGCTCCCTGGTTCAGTTCCCATACTCGCCAATTAAAGCAGAATACCCCAAAACTTGAGAGAAAGTGGCATTCCACTAAATTAATAGAACACTTGTCAGCCTGGCGGGACGGTCTAAATAAATACAGGAAGGCACTTCGTTCTGCTAGAGCAGCCTATTATTCATCATTAATAGAGGAAAACAAGAGCAATCACAGGTTTTTGTTCAGTACTGTAGCCAGATTAACAAAGAACCACAGTGTATATGAGCCTAGTATTCCTGCTACCCTCCATAGCAACAATTTTAGGAACTTCTTCAATAATAAGATCTTGCTCAACAGAGATAAAATTAATGTCCTCTTATCCTCTACAAATTATAGTCCACCCTTAAATCCTTCAGACCCAGAAACCAGAGAGTTGACTATTGAGCCATCTGGTTTTATGGATTGCTTTTCTTCCGTAGAGATCAGTCAGCTAACTTTGATAATCTCTTCATCTAAATCGTCTACCTGTCTCTTAGACCCAGTTCCAACAAAGCTCATCAAAGATGCTTTACCTTTACTTAGCAGCCACCTCCTTGATATGATTAACTTGTCATTATTAACAGGCTATGTACCACGGTCCTTTAAAGCAGCTGTAATTAAACCTCTTAAAAAACCCAGCCTCGACCCTGCAGTTTTAGCTAACTATAGACCCATATCGAACCTTCCATTCATATCTAATATACTGGAGAAAATAGTAGCCGATCAGTTATGTGATTTCCTTCAAGCCAACAGTTTACTTGAGAACTTCCAGTCAGGTTTTAGGGAACATCATAGTACAGAAACGGCACCGGTCAAAGTTACCAATGACCTTCTCACTGCTTCAGATAAGGGTCTGGTTTCTATACTGGTTTTATTAGACCTTAGTGCGGCTTTCGATACTGTCGACCACCACATCCTTCTGCAATGTTTGGAAAAATCAACTGGTATCAAAGGATCCGCACTAATGTGGTTCAAATCCTATCTAGCAGATCGTTCTCACTTTGTTAACATTAATAATGAATCCTCTCAGTGCACTATAGTTAGTTATGGAGTACCTCAAGGCTCTGTTCTTGGACCAATACTGTTTATCCTATACATGCTTCCTTTAGGTAACTTAATAAGAAAACATTCCATCAACTTTCATTGCTACGCTGATGATACCCATTTATATTTATCTATTAAACCTGATGAAGCCAATCAGCTAGCCAAATTACAGGAGTGCATTAAAGATATTAAAGATTGGATGACCAACAACTTTCTGCTGTTAAACTCAAACAAAACTGAAGTCATTGTGTTTGGCCCAAAAACTGTTAGGGATGCAGTGTCCAGCGAAGTAGTCACCGTGGATGGTGTTACTCTGGATCCCAAAACCACTGTGAGGAATCTAGGCGTTATTTTCGATCCGGATTGATTGTTTAACTCTCACATAAAACAGATTTCTAGAACTCTTTTCTTTCATCCGCGTAATATTACTAAAGTTAGACATATTTTAACACAGAACGATGCAGAAAAATTAGTCCATGCTTTTATTACATCCAGACTAGATTATTGTAACTCACTTCTCTCAGGCTGTCCCAAAAAGTCCTTAAAGACCCTTCAACTAATCCAAAATGCTGATGCCCATGTACTCACTAGAACCAGTATCAGAGACTATATTTCTCCTGTGTTGGCTTCTCTACACTGGCTCCCTGTAAAAGCTAGGACAGACTTTAAAATACTCCTCCTCACTTACAAAGCCCTTGATGGCCAGGCACCTACTTATCTGAAAGAGCTTTTAGTTCCATACACTCCATCTAGAGCACTACGCTCTCAACATGCAGGCTTACTGGTGGTCCCTAGAATCTCCAAAAGTAGGATGGGGGCCAGAGCCTTCAGCTATCAAGCTCTACAATTGTGGAACCACCTCCCTGCCTTGGTCTGGGAGGCAGACACCCTCTCTATGTTTAAGAATAGGTTAAAAACGTTCCTTTTTGATGAATCTTATAGTTAGGGCAGCTCAGGCTGCTCTTAGTTATGCTGCTGTAGGCTTAGACTGCTGGGAGACTCATCTGGATACACTGAGCTCTTCTCTGCTCCTCCTCCTCCTCTATGACCTCCCCTCTGCTCCTCTTTCTCCCTGACCTTTTCTCTCCTAATTTTCTCTTCTATTTATTCCCCAGTGAATACATGTTACTGACTTGACTTCTTCCCTGGAGTCTCTGTGCCTTATCACCTCACAGGTTTTCCCAGGATCATCACAGGTTTTCCTGGACCTGCTGCTGTGGTCCTGCCTCCATCGTCATCACTCACTTATCCATATAGTTATGATAGTGTTTATTATATAGTTCCATAGGTGTTCTGCAGTTATCTGTGCATCAACTGCATCCATGTGTCTCCCCCTACTTCCCCCCTTCTCCCCAATCTCTCTCTATCTCTATCGGTCTCTCTTTTCTCCTCCTTTACTCTCTCTCTTTAACCCCAACTGGTCAAGGCAGATGGCCATCCTCCAGGAGTCTGGGTCTGCTCGAGGTTTCTGCCTGTTAAAGGGAAGTTTTTCCTCGCCACTGTCCCCAGTCACAAGTGTTTGCTCCTGGAGGATTCTGTTGGGTTTCTGTAAATTGGCTTAGAGTCTGGTTTTGACCAACTCTGTATGTAAAGTGTCATGAGATAACTTTTGTTATGATTTGGCGCTATATAAATAAAATTTGATTGATTGATTGATTGATTGGTATAGTTTTGGAAGTAGGGCTGCTTGATATTGGAAAAAAACTGACATTGCGATTTTTTTTTAACCCTGCGATATCGCGATATGAAAAAATACTCAGAAGGATATAATAGCTGTGTGGCGCCAACGTAAATGGTCAAAAAAATTGGTTGTGTAACCTCTTGTTGTGGCAACAGGTGCAAGGCACTATCGACGCAGGCAAAATAATTCCAGATAACTGATGTTGCTTTTCTTTTTGGCACCAAGTCTTTGTTTTCGGTGATTTTCTCTTGATTGTTGCTCATTTTTCAATGTTGTTACCAACGACTCACTCCATGTGAAGGGGCGTGGTCTGCTTCAGCAAACTGATTAAGAACGGCTGTGATTGGTGGATCACTGCGCACAGTGTGTGTCAGGTACCCAGGCTGAAATTAGATGAAAACATGTTGGGTTCATTTGCCTCCTTACATTGCAGAATCTGCTATGTGACTACTGCGCACACGTACATTGTGATGACAATGCTCAAACAATATATTGTGCAGCTCTATTTGGAAGACATACACCTCAGCCTGTCACATCCAATAATATTCTGTACTACACACAGAGACCTTTTGATTGTGATGTCCAGAGGGAAAGCAACAACCACAACTGTTCAATCAGGCTACAAAGCCACAGTGACTGGTGATAGCTTGTAAAATCGGAGAAAATTGCAGCCTCAGTGGATTTCACAAAACCTCCTCCTAGACTGACCTCCACTGTGTGCAGGGAGCAGTCGATTACCTGCACACAGTCCCACACACATCCACTCTGGATGCTACAAAACAGTGTCAGTGCCAGTACACACAGAGAGGGCAGCAGTGAATGTGGGGTCTCAAACACCTTCCATAATGGTCTGATAGCCAACATATTACATAAGGCGTAAGGGTTAGGGCCTTATCTCTAATCCAGTGTTTTTCAACCTTGGGGTCGTCTGGAATTCAAATGGGGTCGCCTGAAATTTCTAGTAATTGATTTAAAAAAAATACTAATAAAAATATATGGTGAGTTGAGAGAGATAATCAATACGTAAAAGACATGACAAACTGGGAAGCTGAAACTGAAGCACTGTGGTACTGTTTACCTTTCAAATGGTCATTGTGGCCAGTTTAAGACACTGCAGCTCTTTCATAATTCATAGTCCAAGTTATTGTTTTTTCAGTATTATTAATTTGCAGCCTTGTAAATACAAGCTGGACTGACTGTACATATCCTGACCAAGGAAAATAAAATTCTCACTTTGTGCAGTAATCTCAACCTGGCTTTTCTGCCTCAGTCCATTATAATATATATATGTTATATAGCCTAAATGTCGTCTAAAATTAACATTCATTTGCAACATAGTATAGCAAACTGTTACATGAGCAAAACCAAATTAATTTCAGCAAAAAAAAATGTCTCTGTTTTGAATGTCTGGGGTCCACAGAAATTTGTGATGTTAAAATGGGGTCACACAAGCCAAAAAAGGTTGGGAACCATTGCTCTGACCCTAAGGATCACCAACATGTTACTTTAGGGCCCCGTCGAGGCCAACACAACAAAACAAAAACATGCCATACACTCCACTTGCCACTCACACCTAAACTTTCATGCCCCTTCTAATGTTCCTCCTGTATCAGGGTTTCACATCCTGCATAAACTTTTTGACTTTTCATTGACAGAAGCTGTAATTAAACATTTCCACTGTTTCACTATGAGGCATTGGTACACTGTATGGTACAAGCACTTGGGGAAAACATGTTTCATAAAGTCCTAGTTATTTTCGCTACAACTTCCAAATAATTTTTTTTGTCTTTCCCAAGTGATTAATCATAGTTTATTATAACATTATCCTCTGCATTTTACATTTGTCTGTGTAATTCCTATATTTTCTATTTTTAATTTACTCATCATCTAGATGTGTCATTAAAAGTTCAGAGTAAAGTCAAAGGTTATTATATCAAAACAGAAAACTGAAAAAAAAGTGACTTTTTCAGTCAAATATATCATTAAATGAACATAAACCCAGTTTGTCCATCCACTGTCATTGATCCGACTCTATGGGTTTTACTGGTGAATCAATGTTGTACAAGATGGCGGTGTTTCCGCATTCAGTACGGAGCCTCTGAATGTCCAAATGGGTCATATCTGATGACCATGAAAAGATGACAAACTGCATTTTACACCAATTATTTACATGGATTGATAGGATTAGTGGATCAACAGGTATTAAACATTTACATTACGAGATGGTTTTGGTCAAAATTGAATGTTTGGGTCTTTAAGGGTTAAATTTACAAATCACACGCCTTCATCAGTGATTGAAAAATATTATCCAGGTCAAATATTAGGTATGATGTTTTCGTCCCGGTCGCGGAACGCTGGACCAGCTCTATACTCTCCATCGGGTACTTGAGGGTTCATGGGAGTTCGCCCAACCAGTCCACATGTGTTTTGTGGATCTGGAGAAGGCGTTCGACCGTGTCCCTCATGATATCCTGTGTGGGGTGCTTCGGCAGTATGGGGTCCGGGGCCCTTTGCTAAGGGCAGTCCGGTCCTTGTATGACTGAAGCAGGAGCCTGGTTCGCATTGCCGGCAGTAAGTCAGACCTGTTCCATGTGCACGTTGGTCTCCGGCAGGGCTGCCCTTTGTCACCAGTTCTGTTCATAATTTTTATGGACAGAATTTCTAGGCGCAGCCAGGGGCCGGAGGGGGTCCGGTTTGGGGACCACAGGATTTCATCTCTGCTTTTCGCAGACGATGTTGTCCTGTTGGCCTCATCGAACCTGGACCTTCAGCGTGCCCTGGGGCGGTTTGCAGCCGAGTGTGAAGCGAGCAGGATGAGGATCAGCACCTCCAAATCCGAGGCCATGGTTCTCGACTGGAAAAAGGTGGTTTGCCCTCTCCGGGTTGGTGGAGAGTCTTTGCCCCAAGTGGAGGAGTGTAAGTATCTTGGGGTCTTGTTCATGAGTGAGGGAAGGATGGAGTGTGAGATTGACAGACGGATCGGTGCAGCGTCTGCAGTGATGCAGTCGCTGTACCGATCTGTCGTGGTGAAGAAGGAGCTGAGCTGAGAGACGAAGCTCCCGATTTACCGGTCAATCTACGTTCCTACCCTCACCTATGGTCATGAGCTTTGGGTCATGACCGAAAGGACAAGATCCCGGATACAAGCGGTCGAAATGAGTTTCCTCCACAGGGTGGCTGGGTGCACCCTTAGGGTGAGGAGCTCAGTCACCAGGGAGGAGCTCGGAGTAGAGCTCCTCCGCGTCGAGAGGGGCCAGCTGAGGTGGCTTGGGAATCTGTTTCGGATGCCTCCTGGACGCCTCCCTGGGGAGGTGTTCCTGGCATGTCCCACCGGGAGGAGACCTTGGGGAAGACCCAGGACATGTTGGAGAGACTATGTCTCTCGGCTGGCCTGGGAATGCCTCGGGGTCCCCCCGGAAGAGCTGGAGGAGATGTCTGGGGAGAGGGAAGTCTGGGCATCCCTGCTTAGACTGTTACCCCCGCGACCCAGCCCCGGATAAGCGTGAATAATGGATGGATGGATATTAGGTATGATATTGAGCTAATCACTTCAATGATTCACTAAGGAAAATTGTTAATCTTTAAAATGGCATAATAATCATTAGAATCAAAATTATTGTACTTTCTGGGATATAAGGCGCACCGGAATATAAGCCGCACCTGACTATAAGCCGCGGCTAACTTTAAGTCATACCTGACTATAAACCGCAGGTGTCCACGTTGTCACATGAGATATTTACACAGAAAGATGGTAAACAGAAGGATTATTTAAATATTTATTTCCATACCTTAACTGCTTTTTTCCACCTGCTTTTTTTCCACCTGTAACACGGCAGTAAAATGGCTGGAACATGGCTGGTTAAAAAACCCAGAAAAGTCATTGATCTGTATCTTCATCTTCCTTCTGCTCATTGAAACCACTGCAGTCGTCTTCTTCAGTGTTCTTCAGTTGAACAGCCTCACAGACTCTGTCACACACCTTCTATGTCTCTCCTCTGTTGTTGCTCAATGGCACTTCCATGCTGCAGCTCTATTTCCTTCTTAGACAGACACATTGATTGCTTTTAACTTAAAAGCTGCAAAATGTGCATTTCTTCATTTGTTTTCCATGATGAGGGTTTGTGCATGACACGCACAATGATTGTTCAAAGTTAAGCTTAAAACTTCTCCTCTTTATCACCTCTTCCACTTGTCTGTCTCACTTTTGCGCTTCCTGCTAGAGCGCCCCCTAGTGGCTGTTAGCCCGTATAAATCTATACTCGAGCTGCATCGCTGTATAAACCGCAGGGTTCAAAACGAGAAAAAAGTAGCAGCTTATAGTCCGGAAAGTATGGTACGTTGTTTCACTTTGCTGTGTCTTAACTTATTTTTTCTCTGAGCATCTTAAGCTTTTTGTTTGTCTCACTGCATCTTTCAACATTTTCATCCTGTTGCATTCCTCTCACCTTTTTTTTTTTTTTTTTTTTACAGTTTTTCATCATATTGCATCATTTTTTCAATGCCAAGGGAAATGTAGACAAGCTGCCTGGACCCCAAAACCCTCCTGGACTTCCATGTTTACAGCAATGGACCAACACCCCACCTGCTGGCCCAGCTGGATACCACGTGACCGTGGGAGGTGGTTGAGACCGATCCAGTTGCAGACAGTGGACACAAACACTATGACGTCATCACCACCCAGTTGGTTTGGGTTATTAAATGCACATTCCGTCGCCAATAAATCCTTCTCCCTTAATGAGCTTTTCACTAACAGGAAGTTGGATGCATTGTTCCTGATGGAGATGTGGCAAAGGGATGGGGAGTTCATTCATTTAAATGAGCTGTGCCCTCCTGGCTGCTCTGCTGTTGGTCAGCCCACCCCCATCACTGAGGTGGTGGCCTTGCTGCTGTGTACCAGGACAAGTACACATGCAAAAGGATGAGCACTGATGAGTTTCCCTCATTTGAGTCTCAAATGATCAAGATTGGCTCCTCAAATGTGTTTTACTGTTTTTTTAATCTACCGTCCCCCTGGCCCTGCTAGTGCCTTCTTAAATGGTTTTAGTGACTTCTTAGCATCAATAATGAAACTGGAGAAGGTTTTAATTCTTGGGGATTTTAATCTGAATATTGATAATGACTCATCCAGCCCAGCAATGGAACTTTTAGCTATGACTGACACTTTTAATCTTAAGCAACATGTATCTGGCCCCACCCACAGGAAAGGGCATATCCTGGACCTTGTATTCTCGCTGGGCCTACATGTCACGAATGTGTGTGTTGGGGATGTCCACTTAAGTGATCACTGTGGTGTGTTTTTTGATTTGTGTGTGCCTCTTGAGCCCAAGCCTGTACCTATAAGGGCCAAGAGGAGGATTATTACAAAGTCCTCAGCCCAGGGATTCCGTGCCTTGTTTGACCCTTGTCTTTTTAATGAGTGTTGATGGGTTTATGCAGTGCTTTGCCACACACTGCAGCTCTATTCTTGATCAGGTGGCTCCCCTGAAAACTAATGTCACTCGCAAGTGGTCTTGTCCTTGGATGAATGAAAACATTTTAAACTTCATGAGAATTTGTTGCAAAACTGAGCGCCTTTGGAAATCTACCCAGCTGGAAGTATACAGGTTACATCTTAAGGATCTTATAACCTCTTTAAATAAAATGATTAAGAAGGCGAGATCCAGCTATTTTCAAAAACTCATAGCTACAAACCAGAAAAACCCCAAAGTAATCTTTGACACAATTCAGTCCATTGTGTCCCCTGCTGTCCCTGCTGCCCCCATGCTCTGTAAAGCTGACATTAATGACTTCCTAATTTTTTTTTACTGACAAGATCAGGGATATTAAACAAAATATTCCACCACCCTCTGGCTGTCTGACCTGAGTTGATCCCCTTCTCCAACCTTGGTCCTCTTTCAACCCTGTGGCATTGGAGGACATCTCGGCACTTTTATCTAAAACGAGACCCTCCCCCAACTCTGCAGACATCCTCCCCCATAAGCTTCTTGTCAGTGTCTTTGACACAATTGGACTATGGGTCACAAAGTTTTTTAACCTGTCGCTCTCGACTGGTTTGTTTCCCAGCTCCTTCAAACAGGCCATCGTAGAACCAAAACTAAAGAAAACCAACTTGGACCCCACTGAACTCAAAAGCTACAGGCCGATATCAAAGCTCCCCCTACTGGCCAAAATCCGTGAGAAGGCAGTGTCTAAACAACTAACAGCTTTTCTGGAGACACACCAGATTTATGACATTTTTCAGTCTGGGTTTAGACAACGCCACTCAACAGAAACCGCACTATTAAAAGTAGAGCTGGGTATCATGGCCAATTTCCATAATCGATTCGATTTCGATTCATAAGGTTCTGAATCGATTAATCACGATTTGATTCAATCCAATACCGATTTGATTCAGTATTAATTGACTGATTCAGATTAATTCAGTGATATCAAAGTACAATTTTGAGTTGTAACCTGATTATTTGACTACCGCAGTCATGCAACACATCAATACTGGTATCAATATTGATATTAGAAAGGAAATAAATATGACATTTCAGCAGTAAGTAGCTGAATCTGCTCTTAAATAAGAAATATTCCCATGTTTCTACAGTGGCTCAGAACGGACTCCTTTGGCTGGTGGCTTCTACTCACTGGGGGGGGGTTGCGCTCTGTGATTGTTGGTCGGAGCGTGGGGAGGGGGGTGCGTGAGCGCCGTGATTGGGGGGGTTAGTGTAGCGGTTGGATATTGTCGCTTTACTATTCATCCAAGTTATTATTCCAAGAACAACTGGCTTCCGTGACTCACCTCGGAGAACCTCCAGGAGGCCAGTTGCTTTACACTGCAGGCTCGAGTTTGAGTTGAGGCCGGGAGGGATTCTCCCCACCCTTCCTCCACATCTTTTCTGCACCAGACCCGTCACGAGCGAGACCAGATGTTTGCAAGACGGAGCCAGCTGCGCTTCCGCATACTCCCGGTTCTGCTCTGAAAAATCGATCTCATCCACTTTTAATCGATTACGCAAAATTAAAACAAAATCGATCTAAGATCGATTAAATCAATTTTTTTACCCAGCCCTAATTAAAAGTGTCCAGTGACATCATGATGGCAGCCAATTCCGGGAAATCCACAGTCTTTGTCCTGCTAGAGCTCCTTGCACCTGTTTTAGCACACAGGGTGACAGGTCTTTTAAAGCTGTAGCACCGCGTCTTTGGAATGACCTGCCTCTACACCTACGGTCCATGGACTCTGTAGAGAGTTTTTAAAAACACCTCAAAACACTCCTGTCCAAGCAGGCTTTTGAATTTCCCAACTGACTCAGGGCTGCTACAAACTGATCGCACTTTATGTATATATCATATTTTAACTGTATTTTAATTGTATTTTATCGTGTTTTACTGGTATTTTAATTGTATTTTTTTGTACTGTTTATTTGTACTTTGCACTGTAAAGCACTTTGTGATTCTGTCTGTGAAAAGTGCTCTATAAATAACATTTACTAACTTACTTTTTTTTTTTTTTTTTTTTTTTTTTTTTTTATGTCAGTACTTTTATGGATGTTTATTGCCTACTCTAGCTTTTCCAAAACTTTTGCAAGCAGATATGTTAATAATAATACTTCATAATTGATATGAAATTGTACATCTTTTAACAAAACCCATGCACATTCCTCAAGTCAACCTTAGCCCTGACTTTTACTGTAACTGTTCATCAGCTACAGATATTTGCCATCAACTTGATCTCTATTGGAATCAGCTGTATAATAAATAAAAAAATAAATAGTTTTGGTCAATTCCCTATAGTGTTCATGTGTTCATGTTTCTTCCCACTTACTTATTTACTTATTTTGTTATTTATCCTATTTCTTTGCTCTATTTATTATTTATTATTCTTGTGACTTCTAATGTTTTTAACTTTATGTTCTTATCCTGGTTTTTATCCCAGACTGTTTTTATTTTCTTGAGGTTTTTATTGTATTTTATTGCATCTTGTTTTTATTTATTTGAATTTATTCATTTATTTTATCCTTTTGCTTATCCATGCTGCTATACTGATGAATGGTGGAACACTGATAGGCCGTAAGGTGAACGCCGTATCGTTTCATCCCGTTCCGACATATGGGGCACTACAATCTTTTTACTCAGTTACAAAGATATATTGTTCCTGAGGTAAATGTCAAAAGTTCTCCATTTGCAATCCTGCAGGTTTTTAAAATCAGTGTTTGAAGTCGGTACTACCTAACTTTATTCGCGCAATGTTATTGTTAAGTCACGTGTAACCTGCTGGTCCAATAAGAAAGCGCAAAACATCCAAGATAGCTGCGACCAGGAAACGAGCTTCCTGTAGTTCGGAGGAGGAAAATACAACAAAAAGTTTTAAAAAGCCAGCAAAAATATGGAATATGCACCTCATATCCGTTAAAAAAAAGAAAAAATACAGGATTTTTCGGCCAAACGATGGGAAACGTTAAGAAACTGTGTCAAACGATGGCTTTATTTGAGTGTTGAGAGCAGGAGTATGACTGAAACTTATAAACCTATCACTTCTGACTTTGCCAGTGTTCCAGAAGATGCTGGGTTTCATGTAACATGCTACAGAGGATTCATTGATAAAAAACGATTGGATTCCGCAGAGAAACATAAAAGAGAGAATTCAGATGTCAATGAATCACAGGGAGGCGAGTCTGTGCAGCAGCACCGCAGGATCAACAAGTGAAACGCCCAGGAAGAAATGATGGTCCAGGATGGGTCTACCTACTGTTTAATCTGGTCCTGTTCTGCCTGCCTTGTGCATAATATGTAAAAAAAAAAAAAAAAAAAGGGGATAAATACATCACCGTGTCTGGCAAATGCACAAAGGATCATCTTTCACTGGCACAGACGTTATCAGCAGGTGTGTAAAAAAAAAAAAATCTGTCTCTCACACTCACACACAAATACTGTATATAAGTGTGTAAGTTTATTTTATTCTCTACTACTACTACTGCTATTACTACTATTATTACTGCTACTGCTATTACTACTACTGCTACTATTATTACTGCTACTGCTATTACTTCTACTGCTACTATTATTACTGCTACTGCTATTACTACTACTGCTACTATTATTACTGCTACTGCTATTACTACTACTGCTAGTGCTATTACTACTACTGCTATTACATCTATTACTACTACTGCTACTATTACTGATCATGACTCATTCTCTCTCACACACAATGCTGCTTGCAGCTTTGTGAAACTAGGTGTATGTGTGTTTCAGAAATGAGCCGTCTTCAATGTCAGCTACAAGAGCTTCTCTTCTGTGAGCAGATCATCAGACAAAGAATTATTATTGTTGTGAACCACCACCACCAAACATTCATACACCAGAGTGAGCGGCACTGAGTGAAGTGTCTTGCCCAAGAACACGATGGACTGACTAGGACAGAGCGGGATTCGAACCGCCGACCCTTCGGTTATTGGACAACCTGCTCTACCATCTGAGCCATGGCCACCCAGTCTTGCTGACAATGTGTCATTATTGCTCCTTGGCAGTTTGCCCTATCCATGCCTCCAACATGTGATGCTCTACACCAACACTGCAAAAGGGCAAACTACCAAACAGCAATAATGAGACATTGTCTGAAAGGTATTATGTGTGCACCCTCACTCACTGGTAGTGGATGGCACATTGAGGATGGGGAGTTAACAGTGACCTGGATGACTAAAAATCCTACTCCTCAAAGTGTTTTGCAGTTTGTCCACTGCACTTGGAAACTAGGCAAATGTGATACAGACAGGTGTTCCTGTATGTCAGCAAGACTGTCTTGCACTGATGTGTGTCGGTGCCAGCACTGTGTGAATGTTCAGAAGGACACAGAAGATAGAGCTACATGGGATGATGTTTCTGACAGTGATGGTGATGATTAGACATGTTATAGAACCATGAAAAATCCTCTAAAAAAAGCATCCATTGAACAAAAATACAAGTGTACAGTGTACTGTGTAAAAAAACAGACTGAGATCTATTAAAAAACATGTATTGTTACATGACAAACGCATCATTGTTAAAAGAAGAAAAGAAACCCTGCAACTGTAAAAACTGTAAATGTCAAGCAATGCTGTTACATTGATGTATGTGTGTTTGTGTGTGGCCAAATTCACCATGTGTAATATGTGAAATCAGTAGAAGCGTTTTCTCACAAATTTCCAAGATTTCATGGTCTAAATTCACATTGCATAGTAATAATTCATCAAGACTTGTCTAAAATGTTAATATGTATAAATATAAATTTGTGAGAGTTTTTGTGTAGCTAAAATGAATGTTGATAAATAAAACAAGTGAATCTAGCATCACAGAATTTTCGTTTTTTTAATTTTATATTCATATAGATTTATGGCGTGTGACAAAAAACTGCAGGATATATTGTGGAGAACTTTTAACCCAAAGTCCATGAGGGTACAGTCTAAACAAAAATGCATTTAAAAAGTAGTGCCCAGACACGGGAACGAAAATCATTTTCTAGTCACTTTTCATGGTTCACCTTATGGCCTATGAGCACTTTTTGTCTTGACACTCGATCAAGTACCTGCCTAATAGGTTCAATGTGTGTTTTGTTGTAATGCCAAAGGCAATCACTCTGTCTGCAAAACAAATCTATGATCACCAATGGAAGCAAGTGATGTTTTCATTCCAAACGGTTTATGTAATGATTTCCGTGGTGTTGAGGGTTGCTCCTAATATCTGCAGGCAGTCGGGGGTGGAGGGGGGTTGTGGTGGACACACCATGCCTTCCGATTAGCATCCATTGACTGGAGTGTTGTGGTCACGTGATCTGTAATTATGGGATGGGGACCTGTTTGATGCGTCAAATGACTCCAATACATTGTTGTGTCAGGGCACCGTGCACTCAAAGGTTACACCGGGACTTTGTGCACTGGGATAGACTGTATCATACACATGTTTGCCAGGAATTGTACAGATTTTCTATCTTTTGGTCCAAAAATAGCTGTGGTTTTGTTTGGTGCTGCAGCCAGAAGGCCAAGCATCCTGCCAGTGTGTCAGTCTTTCCTCTCCTACCATAAACACAAAGAATGGTTTCTATTGTAAGACACTTACAGAGAATGCTTATTATTTTTTTATGGCAATTATAGCTTGTGTTGTTTTTTTTTTGTTTGTTTTCTTTTCTGTCTCTGTCAGAGAGGTTCGCCTTCAGATCGTGACAACCTCAGCCATGTTTATACTTGTACATCAACTGTTACAGCTCCCCGAAATTTTTTTTAATTTACCTTTATTTTGCCAGATCTCACTGTTGGGAAAATAATACAAGAAATGTGTCTCTGTATCTCCATCTCTACAAGTACATGTTGAGTTGGTTTACAGTTTCCATTTTAAGTGTGATTGATTTCTTGTAGGTGCTTGGTTAAAACCGTCACCATAAATGGATTTTACTGGTTCTTTGCCTTGTAGTCATGTCGAGATTTATTCAACTTTTTGCATTGCAATGCATTTACTTACATTTTTTTCTACATTGCCTTTCATTTCAATGTGAATACTCTGGCCAAATGAATGTACATGCAGGTGATTCTCATGAACATCGTGCAACTTTAAGGCCCACTGCAAACATTTCCTATTGCTCTGTAATAGGATCCAAGTTCACTATTCAGTTTGGTATTAAAATCATTTGAGATATTTGCAGAGGCTGTGAGGATGTAAATTTATTACAGCAACATGTTTTTAATAATTGCAAACTTGAAATAAACTCATTTTATTTTTTGTGACTGAAGTGAACATAAAGCAGATAATGGATAGTTTAATCGTGTTCAGACTTTGACATCTGAGTGTCGCTCTATTCGCCGATCTAAGGCATTCATATGGAGAACTGTGGTTTGATTCACACACTTAACGTCAACTTTTTTAATAATTTTATTAAATTCTCAGTCAGAGAAAACACTTCAACGTTGGTTCAGTCACACATTAAAATGAGAGGCTGATAACTGACTCTGTGTAGAGGTGAGAAATTGTCAAGTGTTAGAAACTATTCCTTATGGACAGTTTTGAGAAGTGAGTTTAACCCACAACTATTTTTGTCACAACTTTAAAATGATTTTATTGTCTTTCCCAAGTGATTTTTACCATTTGTTACAATATTATCCTCTGTATTTAGCATTTTTCAGTGAAAATCAGGTATTTTCCTATATTTGATTTATGATCATGTAGATATTCCTAAAAGCTCAGATTAAACTGGCTATTAGATCAAATCAGGAAAAAAAAAGGGGGTGTGATAATACAGGCTGACAGATCAGTCATGACAAGATACAGAACTGGGACTGACTTATGCTTTTTAGGTTTTTGTTGGGGCCAGTCCTGACTACTTGTGACTGTGGAGATCAATAACAGATATAGTATTTGTAACTATACATTTGCAATTAAAATGCAGGTTGAGTGTTTAGAAGTCTGAATAACACAAACTCCAGGAAGTTAAAATGCAATGTATGCATGTAGTTTTCCTGTTTTTCAGCCCCAGTTCATGGTTCTGACAAAGAAACTACCATAGTTGTAATTCATAACGGGAACAGCTGAGGAACATGACTGAAAAGAATAGATGTAGTGTATGTTGTGTGTCTACTTACTTCTCTGACAGTGATCCTGCGACCAGCATCGACCTCTGAAGTGTCCATTGATAGTGTTCTGTGAACAAATGGTCTGGCCTTGGGCCGTACCAGGACATACATCCCCACATTCCCTCTCATTCTTATTTTCCACAATGTAATTGTCTTCCACTGAGTCCAAGATTTTGGACCAGTCTAAGGTGGCCAGGTAGCAGAGGTCCGGATTTTTCTCGATCCTAACTGCGCCTCTGGTGATATTCATGAGGCTGTGGAGACCCACCTCTTTCATTTGCAGCATTTCATAAATGACCAGAGCATAGTTGAAGAACAGGTTGTTGCCGCGGATCACCGTCAGGTTGGGGAAGAGGCCAGTAAGGGTCTCCAGGCCATAGACCCGGAACAGCAACACATAATCGGTCACCACTCGTAACCGAGGATAGCTGAGGCCCCGGAAGTCCTCGGTCTTGGTCTTAAACATGAGTAGAATCTTCAAGTGGCCCTCAATGATGGTGCAGTTCTCCAGCGACTGGAGGTTGGTCACATTGTTCCGGATGTCCTTGCTCTGGCAGACTGGCGGGAGAGAAAAATAAGACATTCAAGAAACGGACTGTGACTCACAGACTTCTTATTTAGGTGGACTTGAACATTCATTCCAAGAAGATACCTTATTAAAAAACATTCAATTACAACAGTATTGAAGTCACTTGAGGCCATGAGTATTAGCCATTCCACACCAGTTCATGTAAAATTCAGAATTGTCCTCCATGTCCCTCTCCATGTCATGGCTTTCACATGAAAACTCTTTAAATTCATGTGATCTTGCAAAACTGTTTTGTGATTCAGTATATGCACCGTGGCTACAGGTGGCACTTTAAGAGTAAGGGAAGAGTAAGAGTAAGAACAAATAACCCTTCATCATGAAATGTTTCAGGCTAATAAAAAAACTGTGCTTCATGATTATAATTATAATTACTCTTCATGTACATCTTGAATGTTGAGAACAAACTTCAACTCAATCCAGTGAATAGGTCATCTAAAAATGTTGAAAATGGCCAGCAAAAATTAAATTTTCAGTTGAGTTGAATGATTGTGAAAAAGGGCAAGAATTTCTCTCCAAAAAATCCCTTCAATGAATCTCTGTGACTGATGGGAATGATCCATCTTTGTGAGACTCAAACTGAGCAACAAGCAAATTTATTATTATTCACTGAGCGGAGTCAAGGCTTCGTGACAGAGCACTGGTAGGATCTGTGGCAGTTGGCTGGGCAGGTTTGGGTAGTGCTCCAACAACCAGCTACAACAATTTTAATGGCAAGGAGAGGCAGGACCTGTTCCAAAAGGAGGTGAGAGCTGGGATCGAGGAGGAGCGGGCAACACAGATGGTGGGACTAAGGCAGCAGGGGGCAGCATAACTTTCAGTCCGAGTAAACCATGCAGAGCAGGATAGTAGCATTAATATTCTTATGAATACCTGAATCATCTTTATTTATTATTGTTTAGTATTTGTTCTACTTTCACTGACAAAGATGACAAACATTCTTCACAACACTGTGCATAATCTAATCAGTAACTAGCTGGATTTCATTTTTTCATGTATACGATGAAGAGCTATTGTTAATGCATTTAATCTATTGTTAATGCATTCAAAACCTGGGCTTTTCTCACCATGACAAATAAAAAAAAAGGTCCATTATGCAAATGTGGAGACATGGCATTCCTTGCAATTATTTGCGCTGCGTCTTCCACTAACAGACAAAACATGTAAAAGAACCATCCTCAGTTTTAAACTGCATTAAAACAAATGGATAAGAACAACAGAGGCTTCTTTTTTCCCCGTTTAAGCCATGAAACCACTAGCAATTGGCATTAGGCAGAATCTGACTGACAGCAAGCACTCTCTCTCCCTCCATCCCTCCCTCACTCCCCCCCATCTCCCTCAATCGTCCTCTATCGCTCTATCCCTTCCTCCCTCCCTTGTTCTCTCTCTCTCCCTCTCCCCTCCCCTTTCTCTCTCTCCTCATACAGAACGCCTCTCTGTCTTCATTGGCTCCACCACCATTTTTCCAGAGAGGAAATTATTGTACGGCAGTGTCTGGTCCAAATGAAGCAGAGATGAAGGGGTTAACAGACATGAATTCCAGAAGCAAAACGCTTATCCAAGCTCATTCATACTCTTTAGCTCCTGCAAACACACAGAAGCCCGCATTTGGTCAGGCAAATGCATGCACACACACATCAGAGGAGAGGGGAATTCATTAGGGGACAGTTACTTAAGGAGATGAACAGGGGAAACAGCTTTTGCAATTAACAATAGTGATGTCCTGATGTGGATTTTTTTGCTTCCAGTCCAATCCAAATTTTTTTTAGGATTAGTTTTGCCGATACTGATTTGATACCAAATCTGATACCTGATCTGATCTTTTTACAATGAAATTTTGATTTAAATTTGGAGTCATTATTTAGCCATGTAATAATGCTATTATTTCACTTGAGATCAAAATTGGGCTGAATGTGGAAACTGAACTAAAACAAGTAAGACACCATTGACTCTGAATAACTTTAGTATAATTTTTGCACTTTCCAATTTCCTTAGTGAAAAGAATGTCAGTTTATTTGCGCGTTGGATCAAATAATTCCACAAAAGCCCCACAGGTTGAAAAAAATCTGACTCACGCATCACTACCGTACACTAAAGTGAAAGTACAACTTACAGATGCTTGACTAATTCTTCTAAGCATCCCGCTGTTGTGAAGCTAATTTTCCTTTTCCCTACCTTCGGAAACTTTAATTTGACGGGGCAGGACTATATTACAGTATCAGCTGAAACAACAACCACAAAAAGTATAAAGGTAAAAGGATATATAAAAAATATCTACAGGGTGTCCCAAAAAATGTATGCACGCTTTAAATATTTGTAAATTAGGTGTTTATTAAAATTCATTTAATTTTCAAAATCTAATAGAATTCACAAATATGAACTTGCCAAACAGGTGGATCGGATGGAGGGATTTCATTGAATACCCTCCGCATTCACTAGATCTCACACCACTAGACTTTTTTTTATGGGTATACCTAAAAGACAAAGTCTACGCTATGAAACCTGCAACAGTCGCTGAATTGAGAACAGCCATTGAACGTGAATGCACGCAAATAGCAAGGGAATTGTTTCATGATGTGTGCGATTTCATTGCTTCGTGTTGTCACCAGTGTCTGGACCAGAATGGACATCAGTTTGAGTACAGGCAGTGACAAAACAATAAAATGATGTTTGTAAATTTTGTTACATTTTAAAAATGAAATTAATTTTAATAAACACCTACTTTACAATTATTTAAAGTGTGCATACATTTTCTGGGACATCCTGTATATAGAAATAATTTCTCTTGGTTCTCCTGTCAATTACACCAGATGAGCGTCCCGCCTCCTGTGTGCTCTCTCGTAGATAGAGTGGGAGCAAAATTACAAAGTAAATATTACAGGAGTAAGACACACTATATCCACCAATTTGCTGAGTTGAGTTTTGTTTCAGCCGCCATTTGACTCTTGCACTCAGTAGAGGTTGTTAGAGGAGCAGAAAATTATACTTTCTTGGAGATCGGATCGATAGAATTCCAGGTAAATTCATTTTTTTTTTTTTTTATTGTTTAACTTAATGTGATGAATGGAAAGTGAAACAGTTGAGCCAGCTTAGCTTTTGCAACTCAAATTCTACCCAGTACATCATCAGAGTTTAATGTCATATTAATACTTTTTGGAGCCTGGGCTAACAAAAAAAAAACACTTTTACTGATCAATTTAACAGTTAGCTAGATGAATCATGAATTAACAGGAGGGTGTTGGGTTTCGTGAGCTATTGTGTTAGCAAGACAGTAGCCAGTGCAACACGTGTATTTGACTCCAAACAGAATGCCTTAATTGGCAATGAACGATGTCTGCAGTTAAGTCTGTGTGACCAGTGTGTTTCACTTTGAACACATTACAACCATTAAAGGTTATGTGAATTGTGTATCAGCAAGAGACAGGGCTGGGTGATATGGAAAAAAAATCATATCATGATAATTTTTTTCATATCAGACGATATCGATATGTATCATGATATAAATAAAATCACTACTTTTGTCAAGCTTAAATTTCCCGTTACTCATAAATTAGATGTGAAAACATCAGAAGGTTATTTTTGATTTAAATATGATGTATTTTCTGTCAGAGGCTGAACATGACAGATGTGCTGAAGAACATTATATAACTGTTTCAAATAAATAAAACAGGTACATATATTTAAAACTAAACTAAAAGTCTGACCAGCAGGCAAAAGCTTTCAAGTTTTAAAAGAGAACACAAACAAAACAGACCATCTTCATAAAACAATGCCAGGGGTATATACAGTGGGGGAAAAAATTATTTAGTCAGCCACTGATTTTGCAAGTTCTCCTACTTTGAGATGAGAAAGATGAGAGAGGTCTGTAATTTTCATCAGAGGTACGCTTCAACTATGTGACAAAATGAGAATAAAAAATCCAGGAAATCACATTGCAGGATTTTTAAAGAATTTATTTGTAAATTATGGTGGAAAATAAGTATTTGGTCAATAACAAAAGTTCAGCTCAATAATTTGTAACATAACCTTTGTTAGCAATGACAGAGGTCAAACGTTTCCTGTAAGTCTTCACCAGGTTTGCACACACTGTAGCTGGTATTTTGGCCCATTACTCCTGCAGATCTCCTCTAGAGCAGTGATGTTTTGGGGCTGTCGCTGGGCAACACGGACTTTCAACTCCTTCCACAAATTTTCTATGGGGTTGAAGTCTGGAGACTGGCTAGGCCACTCCAGGACCTTGAAATGCTTTTTACGGAGCCACTCCTTTGTTGCCCGAGTGGTGTGTTTGGGATCACTGTCATGCTGGAAGACCCAGCCACGTTCCATCTTCAATGTTCTCACTGATGGAAGGATGTTTTGGCTTAAAATCTCACGCTACATGGCCCCGTTCATTCTTCCCTTAACACAGATCAGTCGTCCTGTCCCCTTTGCAGAAAAACAGCCCCAAAGCTTGAGGTTTCCACCCCCATGCTTCACAGAAGGTATGGTATTCTTGGATTACAACTCAGCATTCTTCTTCCTCCAAACACAACAAGTTGAGTTTTTACCAAAAAGTTCTATTTTGATTTCATCTGACCACATGATATTCTCCCAATCCTCTTCTGGATCATCCATAGGCTCTCTGGCAAACTTCAGACGGGCCTGGACATGTACTGTCTTAAGCAGGGGGACATGCCTGGTGCTGCAGGATTTGAGTCCCTCTCAGCGTAGTGTGTTACTGATGGTAGCCTTTGTTACTTTGGTCCCAGCTCTCTGCAGGTCATTCATCAGGTCCCTCCGTGTAGTTCTGGGATTTTTGCTCACCGTTCTCATGATCATTTTGACCCCACGGGATGAAATCTTGCGTGGGGCCCCAGATCGAGGGAGATTATCAATGGTCTTGTATGTCTTCCATTTTCTTAGAATTGGTCCAACAGTTGATTTATTCACACCAACCTGCTTGCCTATTATAGATTCACTCTTCCCAGCCTGGTGCAGGTCCACAATTTTCTTCCTGGTGTCCTTCGACAGCTCTTTGGTCTTGGCCATGGTTGAGTTTGGAGTCTGACTGTTTGAGGCTGTGGACAGGTGTCTTTTATACAGATAATGAGTTCAAACAGGTGCCATTAATACAGGTAACGAGTGGAGGACAGAAGAGCTTCTTCAAGAAGAAGTTACAGGTCTGTGAGAGCCACAAATCTTGCTTGTTTGTGGGTGACCAAATACTTATTTTCCACCATAATTTACAAATAAATTCTTTAAAAATCCTACAATGTGATTTCCTGGATTTTTTTTCTCATTTTGTCTCTCATAGTTGAAGTGTAGCTCTGATGAAAATTACAGACCTCTCTCATCTTTCTAAGTGAGAGAACTTGCAAAATCAGTGGCTGACTAAATACTTTTTTGCCCCAATGTATGTGGGGGCATGTTCCATAACAGCCCTAACTGCCATAACTGGCATAAACCGAAAATGAAACAAAGGGGAACTAGACAATATTTTTACCTTAATTAAACAGTTTCAAAGTAATAGTGATGGTTAACTAACTTGTTAGGGGGAGAATGGAAGCCCTACGCCTTCCCACTAGCGCCTCTAGGGCCGAATATGCCACTTGCAACTTCTCAGTGCCATCCTTGTAGCCTAGATCTCATCTCGGTGGCCCAAGATTTCGTCTCTCGCAAGAAACATCACAGTTTACGGCACTACCATACAAACTCCCTGCCAGGTAATGCTGGCTAGCTGTAAACAGAACTCAAGCCAGCCATGCCTTCATTTCACAAGCGCTTACAATGGCAGAGCTGGCAGAGATAAATTCTCTATACTCTATGTATCTCAGTGGATTTGTGCTCTTGATGGTGCTATTGGTTGTAACAGCGTTTTTTCGTTTATGAACTTATTTTATGAATGATGCCTGAAGGCTTCTTGGCTAGTGGAGATGTTAGCATACTCACTAGAAATCACGATTGTGTCACATAGGTGTATGTTTGTTCAGTTTACTAGATCGGTCTTTGTCTTCCTCAGGAGTGTGTGTTTATTACTAGCCACAGAATTTTGTCAGTTGAATCTAGTTTTTGTGAGATGTATGTATTGTATGGCCCATATCTAATTGGTTTCATCTGAATAGCAACTGGCGTAACAATTTGCCTTGATGTTCGATCTTAGCTGGTGTTGTATGATACTTGTCTTTTGTACAGTAAATGTTAGTCCTGGGATGATAGCGCACTAATTGCTAATGGGGTTGGGACACAGTGACAGGTGGGTTAATGTTTAATAGCCTGTTAGCTCTTAAGCTGTGCGGCTAACGTTACCAGTAAGGTGACCGCCGGTTACCTCTTAACCTGTGCGGCTAAGATAGATAGATTGCTTTATCAATCCCCAAATGCGGAAATTAAAATGACTCGGCCTCATAACACTCATCACACAGTACAAAAAACATAACATCACTATGGACTCTGCTACAGACCCTGGTAACATCAGTGCAACAGTCCAATAGCAATTTTAATAAAGCCCTCATTATAAAAATGCACAACAGCATGAACAAAAGAGTTCCTAAGACATTCAGTAGAACACCGGGGCAACACTATTTGCTCATGAACTAATTAACATTAGTGGTATGGTGCTTGTGGCTGTAGACCAAGCCACAGGTTCCTGTTTACATGTCCTCCCCTGGCTCCGTCTGCAGCCGCTAGCACAGAGCTGCTAACACTAGCATTAACAAATTAACAAATTTTCTACAGAAGAAACATTCATTATCTCCCGCTGCAGCCCAAACATTAGCATGTGTGCTGCGGCTGGCTCTTATACCTGTGCTGTGTGCGTCAACCTAACTTGATGTGGCTCTAGTGTGATTGGTTCGGTGTGATGCTTCTTAATTATGATTGGCTGTTCTTATGTCTGTCTAAACATGGACAAATGAATTCTATTGAAATTGTATTGAGCATGTCTCATATTTGTGTTGAGGAAAATTTATTTAGCGATATATATCGATATCATTTTATCACCCAGCCCTAATGGGAGAGTAGCGGTTGTGTGAGCTATTGTGTTAGCAAGAGAGTAGCCGGTGCAACACGTATAACTGACTCTGAACAGAATGCCTTAACTGGAGAGGACGAAATACCATCACTTTTTGTAGTTAAGTATGCACAACCAGTGTGTTTGACTCAGTTTTACCGTTGTATCATTTGCGAACGATTCCTTCTAAAGAACAAATTTTTTTACTGTATCACTTCGTGAACTGATCTGTTCTTTTCTCAGTTCAGTTGAGCTCATCAGTGAGCGTGCAGGTCGGGAGTGGAACTGCTGCGTGATTCGGTCTGTGCCTGTGCTGCAAGCCTGTGAACGAGGCATAACCGTGCTGCGAGCCTGCGAGAATGAACCTTCTGCGAACGAGGCAGCCAGCATTAGGCTGGCTCCCCATCCACTGTACTGGCTGGATGCCAGAAGATTCATTGTAAATGTACCACTCAAAGTAATGTGTCACTCGCAAACATCTGTGTACTGGTATGTACAGGGTGTCCCATACAGGGTGTCCCATAAGTCTCCATACATAGGAGACATAATACATATGGTTCTAACATGTATTTCTTTATATTTCTTCTTTATAGCTCTTCAGCAGTGGAGGACATGCATTGAAATGTGTTCCCAACAAAATGGCAGTCATATAGAGCATATTATATAAATAACAATGGTTTATGTCAAGAAAGTTTTTTTTACTATGTATTGGGACTTATGGGACACCCTGTAGTATGACTTGTTCAGTTGTGTATCAGTTCAGGTAGTCAGACTATGCACTGCACAGCCAGGGCTCTCACCAAGCACTGAACGATTCAGTGAATGAATCTTTTGAATTAATCTTTTGAATGAACTGATTGTAGTGATTCAGTACTCTCAAAAGAACTGCTTCTACCATGACTACTCTACACTAGTTTAGCGGTTAGGCGATAGTCTATCAACGGGGGTTTCGTGAGCTCTTGTGTTAGTGAGAATGGAAGCGTGACATGTATTTGACAAGGAACAGAAGGCCATAATTTGCACAGAACATTTCTTGCTGCATTTTAAATAGAAACCCTTGTTTTAACATGAGCAGTTAGCCCTTTGTTGTGAGGTGGATAGCATAGAGCTGCACTTTTGGTTGGTCAAACATCAAATTAAATTGATGATATTGGTTGATGCAACTTTTTCTATTTATCAGAGCAATTCACTATTCACTGCTAAATTCACCACACATAAGTCATGTGTAGTCTTGCTGATTGAGGCACAAACATATTTTCTGGAGACTATGATCATTAGCGTGCATTGCGATAACTGGTGTGTGTGTGTGTGTGTGTGTGTGTGTGTGTGTGTGTGTGTGTGTGTGTGTGTGTGTGTGTGTGTGTGTGTGTGTGTGTGCGTGCGTGTAGTCAGAGGTCCTCTGCTCTGGATTGTCTCTCAGAATCAGCTCCCAAGTCATCAGTTGGGTGTGGCATTGAGCTGAGCAGTCATTCATTCCTTATGAGGAATTAGTCAGAGATGTTTGGATCATAATGGCAGTGTTTGGTGATTGATGTCACCAAAGACTTTATAGAGACCTGCATTCAGATGAGAAGCTTCCCACAGTCTCTCTCTGTCCTGTTAAAGCATTAGGCTCCTTTAATTGAATAGCTCCCTGTGTACGTGATCCAAGGTGGTCATTCATTTCATATGGAGGATTTGTATGAAGTTTTTGAGCTTCATTTATTTTTATTTTACTTATTATTTTTCATTTATTTATTTATTTATTTTTTTTATTTTAGCTTTATTTTTTAAGGTTTATTTTTATTTCTTACGTATCTTGCCAAAACCTGTATGTGTGTGACTATTGCCACGTTTCTACTATGTGGTACAAGCTCAACTCGACCCAACTCGGCCTTTTTGCGTTTCCATTATGAAAAAGGACCTGGAATCTGGTACCCGGTACTAGTTTTTTGGGATCTGCTGTGCCGAGGTTCCAAAACAGGGCAAGAGATACTAAAATGTGACGTGTAAATATTGCAGACCACTGACTGGTCAGAGAGTAGTCTCTGCATCATTGCGTCATCAGTGTGCAGCCCGCCATATTAAAAAACAGATTTGGAACTTTACAGTAAATATACCGTAAATATACATGATAACAGCCGGAAAAACTACACCGTGATCGGTCAAGGAGGTTCAGACATTTCTGTCCTTCGTGGCCGACAAAAAAATTCAGCGTGAGCTTGAAAGGGACAACAAGTGAGTTTATCAGCAACTCTCTGAGGAGATGTCACAGCAGTTACATGCCGTGTCGCTATGACAGCCAGGTACTCTAAAGTCGGTAGTATCCTGTAATGGAAACGGTCTCCAGGGATAGTATCTAGTACCCGAGTTGAGTCAAATCAAGTCAAGCCAGTTCCACATAGTGGAAACACGGCAAATGTTGAATGTGAATTGCCTGCAACAGGGGTGTCCAATCCTGGTCCTTGAGGGCCGGTATCCTGCATGTTTTAGATGTATCCCTCTTCCAACACATCTGATTCAAATGATAATACCTGTTATCAAGCTCCGCAGAAGTCTGATAATGACCGTCAGGTATGCTGGAAGAGGGAAATATCTAAAACATGCAGGATACTGGCCCTCGAGGACCAGGATTGGACACCCCTGGCCTACATAGTGGTTTTCCTGTCAATTGTATGGCTGTGTCTCTGTGGAGCCTTAATCAGCTGTAACCTGACACCTGGGCCTGACACAGAGCCCATGGTACTTTTGCTTACCGAAAGATGTGCTGAGGGCAGAGACGATTCCAATCAAAGCAACCAATCAAAACAGAGGAGAGGCGGTAGAAATAAGCGCTAAGGGCTCTTGCTTCTCCCCCAGTGCCGCAGCCCCCCCTCACCTCCACATGGATCGGACGGTGGTGTTTGGAGCAGTGGCTGGTGCTTCCTGTTAGCAGCTCTTGCAGACCATGGATCCATTCTTTTGTTGTTTTCTCAGTTCGATTCTGCTCCCAGTCTCCCAGTGAAAGTACTTTTTTTTACCATTCGTCGCATACTTCCGTGTGTGAGCATAATGTACAAAAACAAACACCCTTTTGTCTTAATCATTTGTGCCAACTGACGTAAGGCTTTCCATCCATTCCCACCTCCTCTATCCATGCCCAACACCATTAATTTTTCAGTCCCCTCTGAACCTGCAGGACATCTTCCCCGGTCCTCATCTGCTTACCTTCCATCTCTACGACCATCACGACGTACAGTTGGCTAGTCTGAACTTGTTGGCTCCAAACTGGTTTGTTCGTCTCCACAAGACCCACCCCCTCTCTACTACTGATTGGCTAGTAGCCGTAATTGAACTTCTTGGGAGCAAAAGCCATTGGTTGAGAGCCAGAGGTTAGTCAAAGCCCAGGTCGGAGCCCTAGTTATTGTACTGGTTCCAATCTCTTTGCACGCATGATATATATCCTGCATTCCCCCCCTTGCTGATCGCCACACGCTGGAAATCCGGCATGGTGTCAGAATCCTATCACCCCTGCATAACCCACCATTCGGGATGAACAAGCACGTTTTGGTGTGTAATTTGCAAGGATTTTCACAAAACCCTAGGAGCAGAAGTAGGATGAAAAAGTGTTGATGTAAATTATTATCATGTAGAGTAACACTAGAGTAGAAACAACTCTGTAAAATTAACTCTGTGGGAAGAGTCATTTTTACTCTATTTAGTAAGAGTAAAAATTTTCTTCAATTTGAGTAAAATGTACTCGGACAAATTTCCAGTGTAAATAAAGATACACAATGTCTTCCAGAGACTTATTAGCATACAGATAGATCAGCATGAAAAAGACATTTTAGAGAGAAAATAAATAAATAAATAAATACATACATACATACATACATACATACATACATACATACATACTCCACATGGAAAGGACCTGGTCCAACTGCAAGGATTTGGTCCAACTGGGAGAACCTGGTCTAACTGGGTACGGTCTTGCTTTGAGATGACATTGGTAAACACTGCGCCCACACATCACCTTGAAAAGGCAATGTGTGTATGTAACTTTTTTTTTAAAATTATGTAAAACTATATATCATTGTTCCATTTCAAGGCTTTTGTTATGGTCAAGGCATTTTTATTTTATTTACTTTTTAGCTTACCGGCTGACAGGCCGGAAGCTATTGTCATCGTGTGGCATCCGGCAGCAGCATCTGTCGTCATCTGTCGTCCGTTACAAAACTTTCCATCGTCTTCTTCTCCAAAACTACAATTCCGATTGACTTCAAACTTGGTATACAGCTTCTTTATGATGATGTCAGCAAAACTTAGTGAAATTATTTGGATCCAGATCTGATTCTGGATTTGGTGCGACTTTGAAAAATTTCCCCATTATAAGAGATAGGAAGTGGATCGATCCAATAACTCAATAAATATAAATGATATAAAGTTGAAATTTCTACAGTCCAGCCCTGATGGGGAGATGACTAAAACATAATGGCCACATGCTGATCAGGATCTTTTTCTGGATCCGGGAACTTATGGAAAATTTAACATGGGCTCTTATGGGGAAAAAATTTCAATCGTCTTTTTCTCTGAAACTACAGTTCTGATTGACTTCAAACTTGGTATACGGCTTCTTTATGATGATGTGAACACAAGGTATTGAAATTATTTTGATCTGGATCTGATTCTGGATTTGGTGCGACTTTGAAAAATTTTCCCATTATAAGAAATAGGAAGTGGATTGATACAATAAATCAGTAAGTATCAATGATATCAAATTGGAATTTGAATTTTTTACATATCTGATTGAAATATGACCAAAACATGGCTATTTCTGTAATATAATAAATACACATAACTGGGTGATAATAAATGGCATCTGGAGACATTTCCCAAAGCTTTTAATTTGGCTGGTAAGCTACTGGGCCATTGATCAAAATGTTATTATTGTTTGGTCTGGGAGAGCATTCATACCTGCAAATGTGGTTTTTATCAAACTAAAAAGTCAAAGTCCAAATGACCAATTAAGGTAGGTGTGTTCTCAATGTACATTTAGGGCACTTCTTTTCCTGATTAATCATTTACTGCAGATTTTCACACAATAATGTTCAATAACAACATTAACAACTATGTCACATGAAAAATAAAACATGTCCCTAAATTCCTGGTAAATCCAAGCATCAAGCATTTCCACTAGCTGAGCTGCAGAGTAGATTTGACCTGTTACTGGTCACATCATTTTGCAGGTGCAAGCTAGATATTAACTTCCCATTCTGTTAATGATTAGAAAGACAAACATGTCAACAAGCCAGGTACAAACTCTGACCTGCAGCCTGTCAATGGAATAACTTCTCCAAATGAGCAGCAGCTAATAAAGCATGTAATCACTACAATGCACCTCACAGTTTAAATCCAGATTTTTTTATCCAGGTCTGTTGTCACTTTTTAAATTATGTACAGTGTGTTTGCGCTTGTCGTTTATTTGTCTACTGTGTGCCATGCTGCTGGTGCACTGTAATGTCCTACCCTGCTTCCCGAGTGTTTGCATTCTTCACATAGGCTACATGTATTCATTAAAGTCCGCCCATACTTCTATCTGTCCGTCCGTCCGTCCGTCCGTCCGTCCGTCCGTCCGTCCGTCCGTCCGTCCGTCCGTCCGTCCATCTATCTATCTATCTATCTATCTATCTATCTATCTATCTATCTATCTATCTATCTATCTATCTATCTATCTATCTACCTACCTACCTACCTACCTACCTACCTACCTACCTACCTACCCAGTTTCTCAGAATCATAATCAGTTTATTTGCCATTTGCAGAAAAACTGCATTGGAAAATGAGTTGCAAGAGCACAGCATAAAAATACATATAAGACAGTACAATGGCCCTGTAGCTTACCGGCCAAATTAAAGCATTGGGAAATGTATCCAGATGCCATTTATTATCACCCAGTTATGTGTATTTATTATATTACAGAAAAAGCCCATGTTTAGGTCATATTCCAATCAGATCTGTAAAAAATTCAAATTCCAACTTGATATCATTGATACTTACTGATTTATTGTATCAATCCACTTCCTATCTGTTATAATGGGAAAATTTTTCAAAGTCGCACCAAATCCAGAATCACATCTCGATTGAAATAATTGCAATACCTTGTGTTGACATCATCATAAAGGTGTATACCAAGTTTGAAGTCAATCAGAACAGTAGTTTGGGAGAAAAAGACAAGTGAAATTTTTTTCCCCATAAGAGCCCATGTAAAATTTTGCACAAGTTCCCGGATCCAGAAGAAGATCCTGATCAGCATGTGGCCATTATGTTTTGGTCATCTCCCCATCAGGGCTGGACTATAGAAATTTCAACTTGATATCATTTATATTTACTGAGTTATTGCATCGATCCACTTCCTATCTCTTATAATGGGGAAATTTTTCAAAGTCGCACCAAATCCAGAATCAGATCCGGATCCAAATAATTTCAGTAACTTTTGCTGACATCATCATAAGGAAGCTGTATACCAAGTTTGAAGTCAATCGGAATTGTAGTTTCGGAGAAGAAGATGATTGAAATTTTTGTAACGGACGACAGACGACGACAACAAACGACGACGACAGACGACGACGACAGACGACGACGACAGACGACGACGACAGACGACGACAGACGACGACGACAGACGACGACGACAGACGACGACGACGACGACAGACGACGACGACAGACGCTGCATGACAACAATAGCTTACGACCTGTCGGCCGGTAAGCTAAAAATTAGGACCAATGGCCCTGTGGCTTACCGGCCAACTTAAAAGCTTTGGGAAATGTATCCAGATGCCATTTATTATCATCCAGTTATCTGTATTTATCATATTACAGAAATAGCCCATGTTTTGGTCATATTCCAATCAGATCTGTAAAAAATTCAAATTCCAACTTGATATCATTGATACTTAACTGATTTATTGTGTCAATCCACTTCCTATCTCTTATAATGGGGAAATTTTTCAAAGTTGCACCAAATCCAGAATCTGATCCACAGCCAAA
This sequence comes from Sphaeramia orbicularis, assembly GCF_902148855.1. NCBI lineage: Eukaryota > Metazoa > Chordata > Actinopteri > Kurtiformes > Apogonidae > Sphaeramia > Sphaeramia orbicularis. Next base: position 49,589,751 of record NC_043960.1, on the reverse strand, counting down.
TAATTTCACTAACTTTGGTTGACATCATCATAAAGAAGCTGTATACCAAGTTTGAAGTCAATCGGAATTGTAGTTTTGGAGAAGAAGACAATTGAAATTTTTGTAACGGACGACAGATGACGCCGCCGGACGCCGCATGACGACAATAGCTTCCGGCCTGTCAGCCGGTAAACTAAAAAATATACAGCATACATTATTAAGTATGTGATATGGAGTTGTTAAGACTACGCATGGCACTGGGAAAGAAACTGTTAGCAGACCGAGAGGTAGAACATTTGATAGAACGATAGCGTCTGCCGGATGGAAGAAGAACAAAAAGACCAGTGCCAGGGTGACTAATAGGGTCATTTAAGGCCTGGGACAGAAGCCTAGAGCTGTAAATGACAACAAGATCTGACAGGTCAGTACCAGTAGTCCTGCGGGTGAAACGGACGACTCTGTTTAAGGATTTTCGATCCTGTATAGTTAGATTACCAAACCACACTGTAAGAAATGGCATCCTCCTTAGATCTATTTTTCCTGTTAGCGAACTGCAAAGGATCAAAAGAAAGAGGAGTATGACGTTTAATATAATCCAGTATAAGCCACTCAAAGCATTTCATTAACACAGAAGAGCGATCAGCCTGTAATCGTTAAGACAGGGCACAGGTGACTTTTTAGGTACGGAATTATGATAGATTCCTTGAAGCTACGCGGAAAAAGGCGGTGCTTCAGTGACAGACTGAACAAATCCGTGAGCACAGGGGAAAGCTGTTCAGAATATAACCTGGCAACCCGAGGAGGGATACCATCTGGGCCTGCGGCTTTCCTCATCCTAGTTTTCTGTGCCTCTGTTATCATGTTGTCATGTTTTGGGTTTTTTTGCAGTGGCAATGAGGAATTCGCCACTGACGAATGTATACAGGGGAAACCCTGCACATGGGTTCTGCTTGCAAAGTGTTTGCGTTCTTCACATAGGCTACATGTATTAGTTCGGTACACCTCCATATTGTATTCAAGGTCCCGAACCAAAACGATTTGGTACAAATGACTGCACGGTTACACCCTGACTGAGTGACTGAGTGACTAAGTGAGTGAGTGAGTGAGTGACTGACTGACTGACTGACTGACTGACTATGCCAACACTGGCTTGGGGAATGAAACAATGAACATGTAAACAGATTATTTATATTGATCCACATCGTTACGTTTACCTGGACTTTTTTGCATTGTTTGCATGACTTATGAAAATGAATGTTCTATCGATACTGCTGTTTACATGCAGCCATGAATGCCACAATTAACAATATGTTTTTTCTCCAATTAAAAACAGGGTGCAGTGTGTGAAAGGGGCCTCCCTCTTTCATTCTTTCTTGAAAAATCCAGCTAATCGATTAATCGTTTGGGCTCTAAAATCAAGTGTGCCACCAACCAACAGTTGTTAAAAACAAATAATCTAAATCCTCATGTAGTACACAAACAACACCACATTCATACCAGCTCTGCCTCCCTCTCGGTGTCACCCTCTTATCGCCCCACATCAAAAGAGGAACCAAAACACAAAAACATGCTTTTTCCTCTACTGCGTGTTAACAGCAACATTACACCTCAGCACCCCTCCTGTCTTATCTACTGGCCACATCTAAAAGTACCACAGGCCACCTACTTGCTGTCAGCCTGCAGTACTAACCGGATACCTATTGTGCAACATGACAACATAACAAACAGTGTTACGCAACACCATCAGGGCCATCAGCAGCTCACCTCTGCAACAATCTGAAAAGGCAAGACAAACAGGACCTTTCACGTCCTACTGCTGGTAAACAATATCTGTATGTATAGAAAAATGGTTCTCACATAATCATATCTGTTGTAGAAGCTTTAAGAGACATAAATCTTGGCAGGTTATGGGGGGCAGTAGTTGGTTGGCACTGCTGGGAGCTCCAGCAAAATGGAGTCTTGTTTCCAGAAACAAGGGAGAAAGATAATGTGGTGGTGTTGGAGATGGGGGTAATCAAGGGCCTGATAGGGAAGTAGGAAGAGGGAGAGTAAAGCGTGGTTGTAGAGGTGAGTGGTGTTTGGAGATGTGTGTGTGTGTGTGTGGGGGGGGGGGGGGGGAGTGTAACCTGAGACCAGGCAGGAATGCAGGGTGATGTAAGGAACCTACACGATGGTTGGAGCTCACATGCATGAATGGAGGCCCCTATGGACCACTTGGGGGGGGGGGGGGGCATAGCCATATTTACCTTTAACAAAGCCAACCTAGAACTGGCCTTGTCCCAGAGCTGCCACCATTAACCAATAATATAGAGGAGCAGCCCTTTACTGGTTTAAATCCTATTTATCTAATAAGTACCAGCTTGTCAATGTAAACCAACAATCATCACCATATTCCAGAGTTAGTTGTGGTGTGCTGCAAGGGTCGGTCATCGGGCCTATTTTGTTTACACTGTATATGCTGCGTTTAGGTAACATCATTAGAAAACATGGCATTCATTTTCACTGTTACGCAGACGACACACAATTATTTATCGATTAAACCTGATCCGACCAAGCAAGTGGATAAACTTAATGCTGCGATTTCACTACGTGGAACCAGCTCGACTCAGGTTGGCTTGACTCTGTTTTCCTGGAGACCATTTCCATTGCAGGATACTACTGACATTACAGTACCTGGATGTCATAGCAATGTATTTCCATGTCATCTGCTCAGAGAGTTGCTGATAAACTCGCTCGTTGCGTGTTGTCTCGTCTGAATTTTTACGTGGGCCACCAAAGACTGAATATCCTCAACTGACCATGGTGTAGTTTTTAGCTGTTATCATGTGGATTAATGTACCGCTATATTTACTGTCAACTTCCACATATGTTTTTTGTAAAACGGCGGGTCACAGAGAACACTCTGACCAATCAGTGGTCTGCAGTGTTATACGTCACGGTTTAGTATCACTTGGAACCTCGGCAGAGGTGATACCAAAAAACTAGTACCAGGTACCAGATTCCAGGTCCTTTTTCGTAATGGAAACGCAAAAAGGCCGAGTCGAGTTGAATTGAGTCGAGCCGGTACCACGCAGTGGAAACACAGCATAAGTGCCTGTGTCCAAGACATAAAGACCTGGATGAATGCTAATTATCTTTTTACTTAACCCTGAAAAACTAGAGGTCATTATAATAGGCCCGAAAAGTGTGAGAGACTCCCTAACTGACCAGATAGTCACTCTGGACAACGTGAGTGTAGCCTCCAGTGCCACAGTTAAAAACCTAGGAGCTCCGTTTGACCCAGATCTGCCATTTAAAGCTCATATTAACCAAACCTGCAGAACAGCCTTTTCAATTAGAAATAATTAGAAATACTCTGTCTAAAAATTATGCTGAAAAATTAATTCATGCATTTGTCACATCTAGATTAGACTACTGTAACTCCCTACTTGCAGCATGCCCTAAATGTTCACCAGAAAGTTTTCAACTGGTTCAGAACACAGCAGCAAGGCTATTAACAGGAACTAATAGAAGAGAGTACATCACCCCTGTGCTCCAAGCCCTTCACTGGCTTCCAGTTGAGTTTAGAAGTAAATTTAAATCTGCCTTCTTACAAATAGGACTATTAATGGTATGGGCCCTTCTTATCTCAAAGATGCTCTAGTACAGTGGTTCTTAACCTGGGTTCGATCAAACCCTAGGGGTTCGGTGAGTCAGTCTCAGGGGTTTGGCGGAGGTCAAGACACACACTCGACTCATTAGTCGGGTGTGTGTGTTGGGCTAGGTCCCTGTATGTAAACAAAAGGCTTTGGAGACTCTTTCTCTGACTGACATCCAATATACGCGGTGTATTGTTGTTGCTTATAGCACTACAACACATCCGGAAGTGTTTATAATCTCTTTCACTCATCTGACGAATTATTTGAGTATTTTCCACATCGTTGTTATGACTTTGGCTACTTCCTGTTAACCACGGAGGCAGCCATGTGTAGCATTTGTTTACATTTTTCGGTCACCGCACTGGTCAGTTACAATCATGTGACAACCGACGCACCATTGCAGATGGAGAAATCGTATTACGCTAAAGCCGAGCTAGTGCCCTAATAAAACAACGATCACAAAAATACTGAAGGAGTATAACGACAACTTTTTTTTTGATACACTACTTGCAATTATCTTTTTTTTAATGTCAAAATTGCATGGTTCGGAAAGTTCGGAGCGAGATGAAACGAAAACCGGGTTGACCTGACGGCCTACACATACATATACACAACAGCAGAAGTCACACTGATTTGCAGTAAATATTATTATTGTAGCCTGATGGAAATTAGGTGATGGGTGTGTGTTAAAATGTTAAAAATGATAAATAGCATAAATACAATAAGTTCATTATTGGAATACATAAGGTTAAAAATTAAAACCATTTCAGTGTGGTTGTATTAAAAAAGGTCATGTCTTTGTGAAAAGGTATGTAATTTGTTGTAAGTTCATGCACTGTATTGGTTTTGTTCTTTGAACACAGTGATGTTAATGCACGGTTCATTTTGTGCACCAGTAAAACATATGCCTGTGTCTTGAATTTGAAAAAAAACATATTGTATTTTTTAATAAAGAAGGGTTCGGTGAATGCGCATATGAAACTGGTGGGGTTCAGTACCACCAACAAGGTTAAGAACCACTGCTCTAGTACCATACCATCCTAACAGAACATTTCGCTCTCAGAATGCAGGTCTACTAGCAGTTCCCAGGGTCTCTAAAAGTACAGTAGGAGCTAGAGCCTTTAGTTACCAACCTCCTGTCTTATGGAATCAGCTTCCAGCTAATATTAAACAGGCGGACACAGTCTCTACATTTAAGATTAGATTGAAAACATTCCTCTTTGAAAAGGCTTATGGTCAGGCTACTTAAAAACAGACTAAACCCCACAGTTCAGTCTAAGCTGCCCTAGGAGCTATAATGCATGCTGCAAGTAGGGAGTTACAGTAGTCTAATCTAGATGGGAAGTACAGTGCACTGAGTCCTATCACCTGTTTCTGGTACTATGGACCACTTTTGTCTGTACTTATAATTTACAATATCTAGTTTACTTAGTCTGTTCACCCGGTGTCCCTTTTCCCCTCTCCCCTCTGGGAGAGTAGCTACTGTTTCAGTTACAGCCACCTGGGGCCTAATGACGACGGAATCTGAGATGGACCCCCTCAAGTGCTCCCACTCTACTGCATCCAAACAGACTGGAACTACATCTGCAAATGGATGTCCATCAGTCCTGGTGCATCTATAGCCTGTCCGTCCATAGGAGTGGATCACTCCTTCACTGTGGTTCTCCCAGAGGTTTCTCTTCCCACTGGGTTTTGGAGTTTTTCCTTGCCAAGAGGAGGGTCTAAGGACGGGGGGTGCCCAGGACATTAATCCATTTCCTTCATCTACTGTTTATTTGATTGATGTTTGTTTTTATATCCAACTAATTCTGTAAAGCCCTGTGAGACAACCTTGTTGTGATATAGGGCTCTACCAATAAAATTGAATTGAATTAATATGGAAACATACTGACCGATAGTTGAACCTCAGATCCAGGAGGAACAATGCGGTTTTCATCCCAGTCACGGAACACTGGACTAGCTCTATACTCTCCATCAGGTGCTCGAAGGTTCATGGGAGTTCGCCCAACCGGTCCACATGTGTTTTGTGGATTTGGAGAAGGCATTCGACCACGTCCCTCGTGGTATCCTGTGGGGGGGTGCTTTGGGAGTATGGGGTCCGGGGCCCTTTGTCAAGGGCAGTCTGGTCCTTGTATGACTGAAGCAGGAGCCTGGTTTGCATTGCCGGCAGTAAGTCAGACCTGTTCCAGGTGCATGTGGGACTCCGGCAGGGCTACCCTTTGTCACCGGTTCTGTTCATATTTTTTATGGACAGAATTTCTAGGCACAGCCAGGGGCTGGAGGGGGTCCAGTTTGAGGACCACAGGATTTCTTCTCTGCTTTTTGCAGAGGACGCTGTCCTGTTGGCCTCATCAAACCTGGACCTTCAGCATGCCCTGGGGCAGTTTGCAGCCAAGTGTGAAGTGAGTGGGATGAGGATTAGCACCTCCAAATCCGAGGCCATGGTTCTCGACCAGAAAAAGGTGGTTTGCCCTCTCTGGGTCGGCGGAGAGTCTTTGCCCCAAGTGGAGGAGTTCCAGTATCTTGGGGTCTTGTTCACGAGTGAGGGAAGGATGGAGCGTGACATTGACAGGCGGATCGGTGCAGCATCTGCAGTGATGCAGTCGCTGTATCGGTCGGTTGTGGTAAAGAAGGAGCTGAGCCAAGAAGCGAAGCTCTCAAATTACCAGTCAATCTACGTTCCTACTCTCACCTATGGTCATGAGCTTTGGGTCATGACTGAAAGGACAGGATCCCGAATACAAGCAGTCGAAATGAGTTTCCTCCGTCGGGTGGCGGGGCGCACCCTTAGGGATAGAGTGAGGAGCTTGGTCACCAGGGAGGAGCTCGGAGTAGAGCCGCTGCTCCTCCACATCAAGAGGAGCCAGCTGAGGTGGCTCAGACATCTGTTTCGGATGCCTCCTGGACGCCTCCCTGGGGAGGTGTTCCGGGCATGTCCCACCGGGAGGAGACCTCGGGGAAGACCTAGGTCATGTTGGAGAGACTATGTCTCTCGGCTGGCCTGGGAATGCCTCGGGGTCCCCCCGGAAGAGCTGGAGGAGGTGTCTGGGGAGAGGGAAGTCTGGGCATCCCTGCTAAGACTGTTGCCCCCACAACCTGGCCCCAGATAAACGGCGAATAATGGATGGATGGATGGAAACATACATAAATACATAACCTTCATTACAGAACAAACCAAAGATTTATTTTAGACAGAAATGCCAAAATTGTTAGTTTCTAGCTTCTTAGATTTTAATATATTTATTTCCTGCTCTACGCATCATAATAATGGTATACATTATTTCCTGTCTTGAGTTTATACTGTTTACACTCTCTGACAACATTCAAGTTTTGTTTTAACTCATGATATTAAAAAAAAAAAATGAATCTTTATAATTGCCTTATTCTACCTTTTGATTTCTGTAGAGTTGCTAAGAGCAGTTTAATCAAGTAGTAGGTGGTTGTTCTTGTTTCTCCTTTGCTTGTCTTGCCTTTCATACTTTCATACAGTTTAATCTTTTTACATTGTTTTTTCAAGTGTGTCAAATTAAATTTGATATTTCATAGATTACTTCTGACCACTTTTTTTTCACTCATCCTTCAGATTTATTGTGATAAATAACAATGACCCTTTGTTAAAAACAAAAACAAAACAAGGACATTTTTGGCCACAAGACCCAGTCCTTCCTCTATGACAAAAAATGGAACATCTTTGGACCAAAGAACACATTTGAGGATGTCGTCTTCTAGGGCATCGGTAAACATTGCATGATTTCATAGATTTAAAGAACCAAACAACCGACCAACTATTTGAGAGCATTTAAGTGATTAATGAAATGGAAATAATAGTTAGTTTCAGTCTCATAAGGTGGAGTTTTCTCTCAGATGTCCAAACAAACACTGATGCTAAACAATGGCTCTCAGTCTGAAATTATCTGCATTACATACAACTGATCAACTTATGTGATACAGGGGAAAAAATCTGTTAGACATCATGCGAGTGGAGGGTTAGGAGGTTTGGTGGACAATGACTGTGACCCCCCCCCCACTGCGGACCACCCATGAGCAGACAGCTTGGTGCTCTCAGTGGCTGTACAAGAGCTCTTAATTACAATAACTCAATCAGCAGCTAATGAGCCTGGTGGAAGAGAGGCGGGGGGGAGGCTGAGCTGGAGGGGGGTCTGCATTGGAGCAAAAAGAAAGAAAAATAACAGACAGAGCATACAGACTGGAACGTACTGTACCATAGTGTGTGGACCTGTGTATGAGATATGTGGGCCATCCACCCGCCTTCCTTGTCTGTTTGACACTTAATTTGGCAGCAGGAATGACAGAAAGGAGCTAGAGGGACATGGGAGGGGGGCTTGGCTGAGACAAACAGGAACAGCAGAGAATGAAAGTGTGGAGATGGAGCGTGGTAAACCAGTGGAAGTCTTCAGCAAAAAAGCAACAGTTCTCTAAATATCATAACTTACAAAACCTAGGTCAGAAACAACATTTTTTTCGGGTGGTGTGGAAGATTATATTTTTACAAACATCTTGTTAGCTCTTAATGTTAGCTCCTCCATCATTAGGGCTAAATGTTTTAGCAAATTCTGATTCTGATATTACACAAATTACTAATATAACCTATAGCTTAACTGCATCTATGGTAAAGGACTTTAACCATTAATTTTTGTTTTTATACAAGCCCAAGTAAGTTCTCACTGACATCAGCTTCCCAATTAAAAAAAAAAAAACAAAAAAAAAACATGTAGTAAAACATGCTACAAAGCTGCTGCTTTAAAAAAAATTACCTGCTTACATTAAAGTCAAGTCATACATTTTTACCCTCGGCCACACTGGCCACAGGGTATTGTTATCAGTTGGTTGTCACTCCGTCTGCCTGTCCAAAAACTTTGCCATGCACTGATAAGTCAGGCCCCTGGGTAGCAGTAGTGCGCCTGATACGTTAGGCCAAGGGTTTTCAAGTGTGTGTATGCTATGTTTTCATAAATACAACATGAAAAGCACAACTTACACTTAGGGATGCATCAGTATGAAAATTTCGTATCATGGTTATTATGACCAAAATTATCATGGTTTTCATTATTATCACGGTATTGTTGAAATGTGCTCTGAATGTTCAAAAAGTACTTATACACACACTGAAATAATTTCACCAAGTTTTATTTTGAAAAAAAAAACTAAATAACACGCACAATGTAGGCTACTGTCAGTTGGCAGAAACATTAAAATATTACCATGTAAACATCAAACACACGAATGTACATTAAAGATGGCACCTTATGGCCATAAGACATTACTGCATGTTGCGCAAATTGTAGATAAGAAGCAAGAATACTTTTTTTTACATTTAGGGCTCAAGACTAGCTTTAGTCTTACAGATTTAAGAACTGGTATTGAAAGAACATTTTCACTGTTTCATGTACCTTATCTAGAAATTAAATGTGCATATAAAAGCAACACTACCATTTTAAAGAGAGTAATGTGGCAGAAACATTATCCACGTGTATACGTAGCCTGTTATTTTTGGAAACAGAGATTTCGCCCTCTGTTTTCAAATAAACCTTGTGCAGACATGATTGTTTTCAGAAAACTCTGCGTTTATACAGCCCTGTATATCTATACCATCAAGAGCATACCAGGACTGTAGATGGCAGTGTAGTGAAGCAATCAAGTACCATTAACCAATCAGAATCCTGAAAAGAATCCCAACAATACGTTACTTCAGTTATGAATCTATGGAGATGTAGTTTTCCTGGTTCTGCGTCCAAGACGTGTAACCAATACATTCATTCATTCATTTTCTGAACCCGCTTTATCCTAACTAGGGTCATGGGGGTCGCTTGGAGCCTATCCCAGCTACATAGGGGCGAAAGCGGGACCCTGGACAAGTCGCCAGTTCATCACAGGGCTGACATATAGAGACAAACAATCACTCTCACATTCACACCCATGGGCAATTTAGATTAACCAATTAACCTATCAGTGCATGTCTTTGGATAGTGGGAGGAAGCTGGAGTACCCGGAGAGAACCCACTCGTGTGAGGCACAAGTGCTAACCACTGCACCACCGTGTCGCCTGTAACCAATACAATGCAATGAAAATGGATAAGCCTGTGACTTTTTGTAACAATCATAAACAGCTTTTCTGATGTGACAGAGGGGATGAAAAAGGGTTTGAACTCTGAGTCAAACCGTGTTAGTTCTGTAGTCATTAACAGCTGCAGTCTGTTTTTCAGTCATGTTTTGTCTTTAGTTCATGAAGACTGCTGTGCAAAGACATAAATTATAACTTCATTTACCTATTACTGAACTGGACACAACAGATAAAGGATAAACAATGAAAATGAACAAAATATGAAGTATGACAATGTGGAAACATCTCATAAAAGCCTTATTTTACATCAAGTAAATACATGAAGATCCTGTTAAGCAGATGTAGTGGGCACTAATTAGCTAAGATACTAAAATTCGCTACCAAACTTCGTTATTTTCTTATTTAATACTTTAATAACTTTACTTATCAGCTCCATCCTCTTTCTCTAAACTATATCATCATGTGTGAACTTAGTAGAGTATTTTGTTGTCCGTCCGAGAGTCTCAGTTTTCGTGTTTCTCTCTATTTACATGCAAATGCGAAAATGGAGATTTAATAATAATAATAATAGATTACACTTACGTAACACTTTTCTGTGAACATATACTCAAAGCGTGTACAGTGGATCTATTATTCATTCACTCACACATTCACACTCTGGTAGCGATGAACTACATATGTAGCACAGCTGCCCTGGGCAGACTGACGGAAAGCCCTACGGCCCCTCCAACCACCACTGAATTTGGCAAAATCTCACTTTGGCTGGAGTTTTTAGAAACCTTCATTTTCGGTGCACATGCCTGTCACTGTCGTGTAAACGATGCACAGAGAAAAGTCTCCATTTTCAAAAATCTCCGGCTACGTGGGAGGGAAATTCTCCAGAGCACGGTCCATGCGGGTGACTTCCACGATGTTTTCAGTAAGGATGTCCTGATCTGATCTAACAATTGGTAGAGGCTACCAATCCGGCATTTTTTTAGAAGATCGGACTGGATTTTGTCACGAGATCAGGCAGACAAAGCGCCCAGTTCTGGGGGGGGAGGGCAAACATCCTGCCCCCTCAAATTAAAGTTTCCGAAGGTAGGGAAAAGAAAAATGAGCACAACAGTGGAAGACTTAGAAGAATTAGTAAACCAAAAGTTTCACTTTCACTTAAAGGTCTGCACAAACTCATTATGAGATACGTACGGTGGAAATGCGCAGGTTGGGTTTTTTTCAACCCGTGAGGCTTTTATGGAATTATTTGACCCAACCTGCTCTGCAAATCACCTGCCATTCTTTTGACCTGTCCCAACCTGACCCACGAGTAACCCACTGATCCGTGCATCACTAACAGTACACTGTAACAAATTTTACCGTTAAATAACGGTAAATTACTGGCAGCTAGAGTTGCTACTGTTATTTTACAGTATCTCTACTGTAATCTACAATTACAGTTTCTTACTGTAAAAAGTTTTACGGTACTGGGCTGTAAATAATGTTCCTTTTACAGTAAAATACTGTTAGCCACAGTTGCTGCATTTTACAGTAACTACCGTATTCCAAGAAACAATATATTACCGTAAAACATATTTAATGTAATATTTACAGTATAACAGCAAAAAGCTAGGATTGTAACATTTCAAATTACATTTTAAAATACAAAATCATCAACATTGCTAGAAAAAGCTCAAACAAGAGATGACCTTATAACATTGAGCTTTTATTAAATTCACTGCAACAGCAGTAAGCATTGTGATGAAATTTGGTTGGAGGCCTTCACAGACAACATGGCTTTCAATGCTCATCATCCAACTTCCAGATGTGACTTCATCACCTGCAACTGATGGAGACAAGAACTGAGGTTACTTTTTTTGTACTTTATTTAAATTTGTTATCATAAGTTATACTGCTTCCACTTATGGCTATTGTTGTCTTACAGTGGTAGACACTGTCATGGAAGGACAAAAGCAGTTCTTTTATTCCTCAGATACAGACAGACAGGTAACAGGCAGACTGAATGACAGACAGACACAGACTGACACACATCCACACATAAACACACACATACAGACACTTACAGCAGTATTAGTCTGGGACTGGCTGGAGGGTCAGGGTGAGCTCAGGATCAGCTGCAGTGGAACACATTTGGACAATGGTGTATCAGTTATGAATGACACTGTGTTTATAGAGCTGTAAAGCATACGCACATTCAATAATGCTACACATCCTATACAAACTGCCCAACAAAGAGGGAAACATTAGCCTTAGTCACTTACTTTTATTAAAACAGTGGTTAATTATATCAGTTAATGTGGATGTCCAAGTTAGTAAATTTCACTTTACAGATTTAATGTCTTAGAAATGTAACCCTGGGGCAGTGAAAACCACACAAACTGACACTGTTTAGTTTAACTGTGTCCACTTCACAGCTAGCATATATGCTTCAGCTTACATTAGCTGCATGTTAGCTACATAAGGCTAACACCCCCAAATATGAAGCAGTATTACACCGCCTGTTACACCGCGTAAGTTGCATCCGGTGTGAACACGGTTTATGGAGGCAATTTAATGTTTAATGAACCCAAAATGCCACAGCATGGTGACAGTTCCACTGATAAAATCACATTTACCTGATAAATGAACAACTGGAGCAGGATGGAGTGATGGCAGTGGAGGTACAGAAGGATGAAAGCATCAGGTGGCCTCTGTTCCACTGCTGGATGGTCCGTTCTGCATTTATTTTTTTCCTTCTGTTTCGTAAAAGAACCACTAACCTTTGATGCAGCCAGTCTATAGTTAACATTCGTTAGATTGAATCTTTTTCTACATGAGTTGGTGGGACTTGATGCCAGATGACTTTGTTCATTCCAGTTCTGGGCGGACAGCAGTGGAGGAACTGAAGAAAATACTGTAGAATACTGTCAAATTTTACAGTAGCTTACTGTTTTAAATTTCCTCCTTACAGACCTCATTATTTACAGCATTATACTGTATTTACAGATAACAGTATGATACTGTACAAAATTTACCGTTTTTTTACAGTAATTTGTTACAGTGTATGGAACACACCCCAAAATAATATAATACACAATGGACCTGTCCATAGACACACTACAGCAGTGGAATACATATGACCTGTGGGCTAAAACCGGCCTGCCAAAGGTTCTAGTTTGGCCCATAGTATGAATTTGGAAAGTGCAAAAATTATACTAAAGTTACTAGGGGTGAAGCGATTCCTCGAGTAATTCGAGTACCTCGATTACAAAAAATGATTGAGGAATTTTCTCTGCCTCAAGAAATCACTTATTTAATTGTAAAGCTCAAAGCATGGCATTTCGCACGGACTATACTTAATGTGTCACAACACGCTTACGTTACTCGCACAAAGGAAGATGACAGAGGATGCAGAAGTGTTTGAATGAAGCAGTGGGAAGATGGAAGAGGCGAGTGAATACAGCAATGATGAAGAAAGGCAAAAAAACACAACAGAAAAGACAGAAAATGTCATTAGTGTGGAAGCATTTCAGACTGAACAGCAAGGTACATGCCGTGACATGTATCCGTTGTAATACGGCCCTACCATACCACAACAGCACATCTGCGATGTAGCATCTTCTCATAAGACACCCAGAATGGAGCGGAGGACCCGAGATAAATAAATTAACGTAGCACAAATCCATGAGATTAATGTTAATGTACCTTACTAACATAACGTTAGCCCTGTGGAGGGCTAGGTTTCTGTTAATTATGGCTACTGTCGAATTTGTGGCTAGTTTATTACAATTGTAACAAGCACAGATTTTGGCACCAAGCCGTGTGCACCCATGATTTGCACGGGTAATTCCCCAAAAGCAGGGCCAAAATGGTGCACGGCTTGGTCAAAGCTTTCTCTTACCTTGTCACGGCCGAATTTTGGCAAAATCCAACTACTTTTTGCAGAAATGAAGCAAATCATCCATTAACTGGATGCATGTGTGTGTGTGTGTTGGGGGGGGGGGGGGGGGTGTTATAGGTTATGAGTCAGAAAGATAAGGTGGGGTGGCCGTTGCCTTGATTCTCCTGAATATAACAGAAATGTGTAAAACTGTTCATGCATGGACTCGTTCCAAGTTACTGTTCAAAAGTTATTGCCTCTTATATGCCACAATGCATTCCTATTATGTCTAAATTTAAAATTCTGAAACTTAGAGCTGCCAAAGTTAAGTTGGACATCAAAAAGGCAATGTTTATGTCTTTTTTTAATTTATTAATGCGTTATATGTTTGATACTTACAAAAAATACTAAGTTGAAAGTAATTAAATTTTATTTATTTTTATTTGTATTTGCAATTGCCTCTTAAAATGTTTCTAGTCAAGAAAATACACTTTGTTGCGTATGCACAATATGAATGTAACAAATAAAACTGTTAATTATCAAAAAATAAAATAAAACGGAAAACCAATTGGTCTTTCATTAAGTGAAATACCTATTTCCTCTTCTGTATTAATAATTGCTCTTTAACCACACAAAATACGTTGCATCCGATTACTCGATTAATCGAAATAATTTTCTTTAGAATACTCAATACTAAAATATTGATAGCTGCAGCCCTAAAAGTTACTGAGTCAAGGTGTCATACTTGTTTTAGTTCAGGTTCCACATTCAGCCCAATGGTGAGCTCAAGTAAAATAGCATGATAACATATAAATAATGCCTCCAAATTTAAAATAAAAATTTCATTGTAAAAAGTATTAGTAAAAGGATCAGTATTGGATCGGTATCGGCAAAACTAATCCCCAAAAAATCGGATCGGAAGCAAAAAAATCCAGAACCGGACATCACTAGTTTTCAGAGGCCAAACATTGCAAACTGCACATGCACGCCTGGAGTGCTGCCGCTTCTCCAGGAAATGAGCAGTATCACCATGAGTTTTTCAACGTGCAGTAGTTAAACATGGTTTTAATGATAGTTAGAATTTGAAACGGAAATACTAACCGTTGGGAATTTTACCACAGTTTAAAACTATACTGGTAATCGTTACATCCCTACTTCCACTATTTGAGCCCGAGCCAACAATGGTGAGTTAGATACAACTGTCAATAGGCCCTTTCCCATCGCAGGAACTTTTGCAGGAACTTTCTGTATTACCCTGAACTTTCAAAGTTCCTGGTGCATTTCCACTGAAAATTACCTGGGTAAATGACTTTCCCCCAGCCCCGAATTTACCCCGAAGAAGTTCCTGGCAGGGAGGTAGTACTTTCCAGATTACCAGGAACTTTAAGGGGCAGAGCTGTGTGTTGAAGAACACTGAGTGGTGGACTAGACTCGCAGCATTTCCGCATTCTGTTCACCGCCAATATTTAATTCATGTAATTTCCACATGCGTTGTATTTTGATAATTCAGAAAATGGACCAAAAGAGAAGCTACAACAAGTGGACGGACGAAGAGGAAATTCAGACGGACTTTGAATCGCCGAAACGAAAAGAGGAAGTAAAAGCTGTCGGAGCCAAATGTAAGACACAAGCCTAAAGAAATACGAGAAAAGCCAAAGAACTTATGTAGGATTAAAAGAAACTAAAGGACCAAACAGTCGCAGTGGATCCGACTGTCGAACAAACCAATGGTATGTATTTGACAGAAATATTTACTGTTTAGTTGGTTCCATGCTGTAACAGTAATCAGCGTAACATCAGCTGTTTAGACAAAAGTCCAGTTAACCTAATACTAACTGGTCAACAGTCTGACGCTAAACCTAAATCACAGCACTGCATGTATTCATGCTGTTGCTGTGAGCTGAACACTGATTTATTCTGTATGTTTGTGATTTCCACCTGATATGGACTGGACGAACTCGCCTCTTTTTACGAACCTGTGGCTCGTTTGTGCTCTGGTCCATCGTCTACTGCTGTTTACAACAGCCCAGGTCAGACATGTCACGTCACATCATAGTGGTAGGAATCTGTCATCATGTGATCTGTTATTCATTTATGTATTTTTATCACTTTTCATGTAGGAAAACGAAAAAGGGAGCAGGACCATGGAGTTCTGGACCAGCTGGAAAACACACTGGTCCAAAAGCCTGAACCTTTCACAGATGTTTATTTCCCTTTTAATCTCAAGGCACCTTTGTTTTGTTTCAATTTTAATTAAAAAAAAAACTAACCTAATACTGTCTGTTTATTTACAAGGCATCAAAATATGAGTAGAGTATAAGTACTTTTGTAAGTAATATACAATCAAATTAAATGCAGGCATTTGAGTAAATCTGTCTGACTTTAGGGTTGAACCTGGACTATCTCTATAAAACAATAGAAATGAAACAGAACCATCCATCACACATAAAGTTAGATGTGATTTAGTTTACGGAATGAGAAGTTGAAAATACATGTTCCACCATTTTTAAATACAAATTAAGGATATGTAATGATGGTTAACTTCATTTAAAATGTATTCCAGATGGATTAAGGGATTCAACAACCAGTAAAATGTTAAACCCAAACTGTCCACTTAAGTACTGTGTCATTTTATTGTGCTAGAGGTTAGTTTGTGAATGAACTGGACTACAGTTTCTGTTACTGCTCCCTCATACATCATCAACCTGATTTGAATAAATTACCCTGAACTTTCGGGTGCGGTGGAAATGCTGTTTAGGACTAGAGCCCGACCGATATGGGATTTTTGGGGCTGATGCCAATACCGATATTTGGAGCTAAAAAAAGCCGATATCCAATATATCATCCGATATCCGATATTGGCCGATAACCGATATATTGGCCAATATATGAAATAAGAATACTGATCTACACAGGATATAATAATATTATATTAGATAATTGTGGACAGGTGGATAAACAGTTGCATAAATCTTTGTTTATCTCAAAGATAATTTACACAACTTTCAAATGCAAACTATGTAATCACAAAAATAATTAGAGCAAAAAATATTACTTACCACACAATTATGTTTTCTCTCACAAATTTTGATGTGTCTGCCTCACGGCACTACAACTTCTTATGTGGACTAAGGACTAAACTGAGCATGTGCAGAGTGAATTAGGTGAGTCCTAAGTTGTTCCTGATTGCAGCAATTGCAAGAGTGACCTGTGTTACAACTGTTCCCAGTCTCCCCTACACTATTAACACCTAGGCCTGCTGGCAGAATGAAACTGTGAGGTAGACAGGAAGTGCACGGACATGGGTGTGTGTGGGGGACAGAATACTTCATAAGACGGGGGGGGGGTGTTAGCGGTCTAAATTTGTCAAAGCGCGCGGTAGCGGTCTGTGATTTTTCGCCAGGGTGGGAGGGTCAGAGCGGGGGGGAGGATAAGCAGTCCATCCTTGTTAGAGCACGCAAGCAGGGGGTCGGGGGGGGGGGGTTGGGGTAGCTCCGTGATTATGTGATTGTGTGTGTGTGTGTGTGGGGGGTGATAGCATCATTGTCCGAGCAGGAGTGAAAGTGAAACTAACTTGCTTTAAAGTTCCTCTTATTCTCCGGGCAGCACACACACACACACACACACACACACAGGAGCAGCAAGCGACAGAATCTCAAAAAAAGTTAATATATCGGCTACAGTTGATTAACTGGTGACACGCTATAATCAGCCTGATTAATCGGCCTACCAATTAATCGGTCGTGCTCTATTTAGGACAGTAATAATATGAAAATATAAAAGTAACAAATACAATAAAAAGTAATAGTAATGTGAAAATGCTGTAAAAAGTCAGTGCCGAGAGGTGTCAATTAATTTGAAAGTTACTTTTGTTCTATCGGTTGTAACTGTTTTTCTACTGAATCAATTGAAAATTGGAAAACAGTTTCAAAAACTAGAGATTATAAGATAAAAAAAATCAATCCACGCAGGAAATCCTATGAATATGTTCACTTTCCCTTGACCTGACCCCAATGTAGTATGCACATCAGGTCAATGACGCCTGCAGCTGTACATGCACAGTCGAGTGACATTAGAGAGAGAGCGATAGAGGGAGAGAGAGAGATAGACAGTGATACATATAGACACGTAAGTGGGAGCTGATGGAGAGCCTTACTCAGAACTGGATCCGAGGTCCAAGGGGCTGTGTTTACCTTTAACTGTGAGCCACTGGCCGGGGCTGTGTGAGTCTGCGATCTTGGGGGGGCAGGAGGTGCCGTCGAGGGGGCGGGGCGCCCCCCTTATACAATTGTAGGGGAAACACTGAGCTCTTTCCTATTTTGATCTGTACTTGTGTGTGTGCAATTAAACTTAACACTGCTGCTCAGTTACTGCTAAATTTGCAATTTTGCAGACATTTTCGGTAGACAGATCTAAACATATGATAAAGTCAGGTGCAAAGTTCTTTTTTCATTTTGTTCAGACAGAAGATGAAAATAAAATGAAAGCCAAAAGTGGCATTGAAAGGCCGTCCCCACAGGCCCGCCCAATACAAGTATGTCCATCATTCAGCACGAGGTGCTCTAGCACCAAATTTTAATGTCTTCTGATGAATGGGTGTAGGCCTCGGAGATTGACAATTTACTCAAATTTGAGGCAAATCGGTGTTCGTATGTCCAAACTGAACAAATTTTTGTAAAAGTAAATCTGTAGGGGGCACTATGGAGCCAAAATTCTATTTCTTCTATTGAAAGGGTGTAGGCCTATGAGATTTACCACCGAGTCAAATTTGCGCCAAATCGGTGTTTGTATGTCTGAACTGATGTAACTGTGGTAAAAGTAATTTTGTAGGCAGTGCTATAGTGCAAAATGGCGATTTCTTTCGATAAATGGGTGTAGAATAGAATAGAATAGAATAGAATAGAATGCCTTTATTGTCATTATACATATGTACAACGAAATTGTAAGTGACAACTCTCTGGTGATGCGTCGTGCAAAAGTTTAAAGAAGAAAGGAAGTGTAAATATATATACAGTATAAAAACAGACATGTCACCAACCGAGAAAAAACAAAACAAAAAGGAAACAGTAGAGCTAAGTATATATTGCACTTTGACCCTGGCTGAACACTATGACTTATGTTAAGTATAGGTCCTGTGTGAGGTATTGTCATTGCAGTGTGTTCAGCACCCGTATTGCACTTGGATAAAATGTGCTGCTAAATCTGGAGGTGCGGGCCTGGATGGACCTGTACCTCCTCCCTGAGGGCAACAGTGAGAACAGGCTGTGTCCAGGATGTGAACTGTCGAGGGTGATGCTTCTGGCCCTGCGCAGACACCTGCTGTTATAGATGTCTGACAGAGAGGACAGCTGGACTCCTATGATGCTCTGGGCTGACTTCCTGACTCTTTCCAGAGCCTTCTTGTCAGCCTGAGAGCTGCTCCCATACCACACTAAGATGTTGTTGGTAAGGATGCTCTCCACAGAACATCTATAGAAGGACAGCAGCAGTTCCTGGGACAGGTTCACCTTACTCAGTGACCTTAAAAAGTACAGGCGCTGCCGTGCTTTTTTCACAAGGGCACTGGTGTTTCTGCCCCATGTGAGGTCCTGAGAAATGTATGTACCCAGGAATCTGAAGTCACTGACCCTCTCCACGGTGTCCCCTCGGATCAGAAGGGGAGGGGGATCCTCCCTCTTCCTCCTGAAGTCCAGCACCAACTCCTTTGTTTTCGAGGAGTTGAGTGCTAGATTATTAAGGGAACACCAGGTAGTGAGGTTCAGGACCTCCTCTCTGTAGGCCGTTTCATCATTGTTGTGGATCAGCCCCACCACAGTAGTGTCATCTGCAAATTTGACAAGGATGTTGCTGTTGTGGATTGGTGCGCAGTCATGGGTGTACAAAGTGTACAGCATGGGGCTGAGCACACAGCCCTGGGGGGCCCCAGTACTCACTGTCAGGACAGAAGAGTGATGAGGCCCCATCCTGACTGACTGCAGACGGTTGGTAAGAAAATCACCAATCCATCTGCAGGTGTGCTCACCAATACCCAGACTGCGCAGTGTGGACAACAGTCTGCTTGGAAGGAGTGTATTAAAAGCAGAACTGAAGTCCACAAACAACATCCTTGCATAAGTGCCAGATTGTTCCAGATGTTTACACACTGTGTGAAGGGCTGTGTTAATGGCATCACCTGTGGACCTGTTGGCTCTATATGCAAATTGGTGCTTATCAAGGCTGGGAGGCAACAAAGATTTGATGTGCCGTAGCACCAGTCTTTCAAAGCACTTCATCACAATTGAAGTAAGAGCCACAGGTCTGTAATCATCCAGACTGCTGACCGACTGTTTCTTGGGGATGGGTACAATAGTGGCAGATTTTAGACAGCTAGGGACTGTGCAGGCAGCCAGTGAGAGGTTAAAAATGGTAGTGAAAACCTCTGCCAGCTGGACTGCACAGCCCCTCAGTACCCTCCCCTGGATACCGTCGGGACCAGCAGCCTTCGACGGGTTCACACTCCGGAGCACCTTCCTGACCTCCTCCGTGCTCACAGTGAGGGCCAGGTTGTTAGCAGGTAGTTGTACAGGGGCACTCTCCTCCTCGTTAACTTCAAACCTAGCAAAGAACTGATTTAGCTCCTCTGCTAGGTTTGTGCTGGTCTTGGTGGTGGTAGCATTTGAGCCGTTTATGTTCACGAGGTCACGGATGCCCTGCCAGACACGCCGGGGGTTCCCCTCCGTGAAGTGCTCCTCGATCTTCTTCCCGTACGCTGCCTTCGCCCGCTTAATGCCCTTTTTCAGGTTGGATCTGGCTGTGCTGTACAGTTCTACATTTCCAGACCTGAAAGCAGAGTCCCGATCCTTTAGCAGCTGTTTGACCTCATTGTTCATCCACCGTTTTGTATTTGGGTAATGTCTGATCTTCTTTTCCACTGTGACATTATCCATGCACGTTTTAATATAAAACAGGACGGTGGATGTATAGTCTGTGAGGTCTTCTTGTGCAAAAATGTCCCAGTCTGTTGTGTGGAAGCAGTCCTGGAGTTGTGGGATGGCATCTTCGGCCCAAATCCGTATGGATCTCACCTCAGGCATTGTTCTTTGTATGAGAGGTCTGTACACTGGGGTGAGAAACAGGGACAGATGACCCGATTGTCCAAGGTGGGGGAGGGGGGTGGCTTTGTATGCTTCCTTGATGTTGCTGTAAACTTTATCCAGCATGTTATGACCTCTGGTTGCACATGTAACATGCTGGTAAAACTTAGGGAGCACAGATCTTAAGTCAGCCTGATTAAAGTCTCCGGCCACAATGAAAATACCATCCGGGTAGGCAGACTGTTGTTTGCTAACGGCTGCTAGCAGGGTCTTTAGTGCAACGTTAGCATTAGCACTCGGTGGTATATACACAGCCGTTACCATGACAACCGTTCGCTCTCGGGCCAGATAGAACGGACGGCATCTGAGTGTTATAAACTCCACATCAGGGGAACAGTGTGTTTCAGTCACTGTAGCGTTTGTACACCACCTGTTGTTGGAGTAGATGACCAGTCCTCCTCCTCTGCTTTTTCCCGAGTCGCTCGTCCGGTCGGCTCGGTGTGCTGTGCGTCCTGCTAGCATAATAGCTTAATCAGCTACTTCCGGGTGAAGCCAGGTCTCCGTTACGATCATGATGCAGCTATCCCGCACAGTTTTATGTGTCTCTATGGTGACCGATAGCTCATCAATCTTGTTATTTAGTGACCTGGCGTTCGTGAGGAAAATGCTGGGTAACGCTGGTCTGTACGGGTCCTTCCGTAGCCGGGCATGTATACCGGCACAGCATCCCCTCTTCCTGCGCCGCCACCTCCTTTGTTTTCCTACAGGTACAGTCATCCACAGACTGTGTGGTGGTCGTGCAATCTCCGGTGGGATGTTATGGTTAAAACTCCGATTGGAGTCCGATTCACCATAGCACATTCCAATCCCGAGTATTTCCTCCCTACTGTACTTCTCAGTACTCAAGGAAAAACATGCTGCCAGAGTAGAAAACAGGAAAACCACTGCGAGAGTTGTCTGGCTGCTGCACTCCTGCGCGCCGCCATGATGAAAAAAAAAAAAAAAGGCCTGGCAGATTGACAACTGATTCAAATTGGAGCCAAACTGGTGTTTGTACACAGCAAATTGAGAAGTGTTAAAATATTGGTGTTAGTGACATTTGAGTAAAAGCAGAGTTAATTATACTCTGGATAGAGTCAAAGTCATTATATTTAACTCTCAGTTCATAAATAGTTGTTGTCAAAACCGAGTGTAAAAATGAAGTGTCACTAAATCAAATCTGAAAGTGTAACAGTATAAATATTAACTCTGAACTTCTTACTTTGAACTCTGAACCTAGCATTTACACTCTAAGTGTTAATGTCACCCCGTCCCCACTGAACTTACACCTTGTCTGCTGAAGAGTCCGCCTGAAAGCTCTCAAGTGACCGCTGCAAATATCAACGCGCCTCTGACCTGCTTTTCTACATTAAAATTGTTCGGTAAGTAAAAGAATTACTCTCTGTTAATATTATATTTTATATTGGTATTTCTCCTCTGGCACCTGGTCGTTTTGCAGTGGTGAGCCACTGTAACTTTGAACTGATATCACCACGCTGATACCCGCCAACCTTACTGTTGAAGGAGCTAGTGGTTAGCATGCATACCTAATTTCACTGTGACTGAAAAAATGACAGCATTAAATAGTCAAAGTATGGCTTGACGTTTTGACTGAGTGAGATGAGTCAAAAAGTGTGATACATTTAGCGGTGGAGTTGCTAGATGGCGTGCTACGAAGGAGCCAACGCTAGTTTAATTGCTGCTAGCTAGCCCTGGATATTAGCTGAAACTCAGTGTTTTAAACCTTCCTCCGAACTGTAAGTTACTTATTTCTGCATTCATTTTATTTTACGAAAATGACACAGGTCTTGGTGAAGCTTTCTGGTCAGAATATAACTTTTGTCCGTAAAAGGTATGACTGTGAAATGCATTTTTTGATGACTTGAGTCCTTCAGGAATGACTAGCTTTCTAATTGCTAATTGCTTGTTGCATCGATAGACAGTTGCAGGTTGTTTCTCTCCTGCTAACCGCAGCAGTAGAGCATGTTGTCTTTTTAGTGGGCCAAAATATTGCGGCTGCAGATTAATGTTAAAAAGATTGAGGTGACAATTAATTTCCCACACATCGTTAAAGTGGTCTCTTGCTTAATATTCAGGTAAAGCTTACAGTACTTATTTTACAGCATTTATTGTTCAGCGTCTGAGCAACAATGTTCTTTAAAGTGTATTAAGTTTGATGTGATTTTCATCTATCATCTGTTTTGTCTCACATACAGTTTTGTTGAGTTTATTTTGGATGACATCTCAAATTGTTAGGGCACCTCAATGACATAACTAACATTAAATCTTTTTCCATGTCTGAGGTCTTTGAAAAGTGCATTAATGTCTTCCAGCATTTCTTGTGGTAAGATACTTTTATTACAGCACTTATGTGATATTGGCTTGCATTGACTTTTCATTTTAATAACAGTGGGTCATATAAATTGTACACAAAGCTATGCTTTCTTTACTTCACTAAATTTATACAGAAAATGCTGGCCAAGGTGGAATGTGGAGGAGTCCAAAAATACATCAGAGTTCCCACAACTGATGAAAACTTTGATTTCCTGCAGTTTCTCCAGGAAGGTTGTCTCCACATGTTTCAAACCAAAAATGCCCTCTTGGCCTTTTAGAGAATATTTTATTAGTTTTGTTTAAAAAATGTTATTGTTTGTACAGTATGTCTACTGTATATGGTGCACCAGATTTGCCAGCTGGGAGAAGGGGGGTCAATTTGTAAGTCTAAATGACATGGTTGATAATGTAGCTTAATGTAATTTATTTTTTTGTATTTTTCCCAGTAAGTGACAAATTTAGTCTGCAGGCTCAAACTGACTGATGGTGTGCTCAGCTTGACTGATACATCAGACACTGAGGTTGATGCAGACATATTTGATGAGCTGATCAAGTCAGGGGTGCGAAACTTCAAGGTTGGACACCGCCAGTACCCAGTAACAAGTAAGGTTTATATTGTCATGATTTTTCTCCACAAACAAACAAATAAATAATATACAGTATTTTAATCTATTCTTTTGTGGACCAATTTTCAGGTATTGATGTTACTTTGGTTGAATCTGAATCAGTCATCTGTATTGCCAGATCCATCAGGAACTCCAGCATCAGTGCCAATCCCCCCAGCATCACCAGCTTCGCTGTCAGACTTTTCAGCAGCATCGCCAGCTTCTTCTATTTCATCGGATTCTACGATTATCCTCTCAACCCCAAAGAACAACAAGAGGGCCCTAAGGGAGCTGGATCGCGATGAAGCAAAACAGGTAAACCTTGAAACCATCTAAAATGTATTAGATTATAAGATTAGTATTAGATAAACAGCGCTGGAACTATTGTCATGCAGCTCATACCCATAAAATGTAATAAGTTAAGTTACCAAATTTAATAAAAAGTTATGTGAAAACAAAATTTTAATTTGAAGCATGAAGCTAATGGTTTTAAAAATAAATGTCTTTGCAGACGGTTCAAACTATTCTGAGCTCTAATCCATAGGGTGAAGAAATCTTCAAAGAGTATGACAAAACTAAAACACTCTCAGATGCAACACGCAAACAGATGGTCAACATTGTGGTTGCAGAAATGACACAATCATATGGGTAAGAAATCACTTTTTAAAAAAATGACAAAGGAAAACATGACTGGACACAAATATAATTAATATTTTATTTCAAAAGGAGGATTCCACCAACGAATGTGCGGGCCAGTTATGCACTGGGAATTGTGACCCTTTTTCCATATCTGCAAGATCCTTTCTCAAAATATGGATATGTAAGTATTAAAGTGTCTTTAAGTCTAAAAATGTGTTGTAGTACCTATGTCATCAGACCATATTTCTGCTTCATATTAGGAATGCACAATATCATTGAAACAACTTTGATATCAGCTGATAATGGCTTTAAAATTAAACATCGACATCAGCCCAAAATCATCATTTCTGCCAAAATGATAGGTCAATAAAATTATGTCCCAAAGGTCAACTAAATGCTTGATGTCATGACCATAACCTAAGTTGAAGTAATTTCCTTACATTACCCAGTGACTGTTTACATTTTGAAAAGCCTGCTATTTATGTCTGCATTTGTCAACGGGCCATCATTATAAGAGCAGGAATAATAATGTATTAACTCCACTATTGGAGAGATTTGATCTCTGACATCAGGTTTAAAAAATGCACACAATATCAGAATCAGTATATGCAGTCAGCCAAAAGAGTTATAAACTATCTGTAAAATATGCTATATTGTATATCCGTTCTTTACATTTGTGATGTTTGTATGCATGCCTTTGCAGGAACACTACTATGATCCTGAGGCCAATACTGGCTATCTTGCCTGGCGACTCAAGACAGTCCAACGCAACACCCATGATGGCTTCTGTGGGCATTCTAGGCCCAGTTTCCAGGACAGCCCAACAACCCAACGAGAATCTCTGTTAACCGGTGAACAGCTGCTTGGTGAGGAGTGCAGGGAGGCCCTCTCACTAATGAGACACTCAACAGATAAATCTGTGGTTAAAGCGAAGATGAGAGCCACCTTTGAGTACAGGCAGAAGCTGGTCCATGACCAGGATGCAACAGCTTCAATCTTGGATGTCTTCCCTCGTTTCCTCGACATACCTGGACTGGTAAGAATATGTAGAGAGTATTAGAAATTATTTGAAAACTGACTCTTTCTAAATCCTTTCTAACCTGTATATGGACATTGTGCCTCTGTTTAAAGATTGACCAGGATTTTTCCATGATGTTTGCGAACCAGGTGTCTGGAAAGTTTCTTTCAAAGTGGCCTTCATATTTCAAGCCCAAAGTCATCACAGAATGCCAGAGTCTTCCCTCAAGTCCTTATGTTGAGGAGCTGCGGGCAGCTTTTGACCCTGATGCTGAGAATGACTATGGTAAATATTAAGTTTTTTTTGTATCCAAAATACTACCTGTTGTCAATTTCAGTAAGCCCAATATGAAACAGTGAACCAAAACTAAATTAACAGTTCTAACATACATTAATTAATTCCTAATGTCATTTTGATAATAAAGAATAATGGCTGAAATTGTGTTATTCAACGAAAACATACTAATTTCAACTCAGTTAAAGGGGTTCGTTATCATAGATCTGTTGTTTTTAGTTAAATGGCTCCTGTAGTGAGCGAGAAATAATGTTTTCTAATACTTATGTTGTTGTTTGTCTCAAAAATTTGTCTCCAAGGCTGGGATAGTGATATATCTGCTCTCCTGTTGCTGTTGCATCTCCTGCCCCCTACATCAAGAGGCCAGAAAAAAAACACCCAAGATGAGCTCAGCACAGGCAGCCAACCATGTTGTTAGATTTGTCAAGGTATGTGCCATCACCTTTTTGTACTTCACCGGGGTTCCCACAGTCAAGAAATTACAACAAAACTTATGAAATTAGAAAAATCACCTTTCCAGGCCTGGAAATGGTTTGGAATTAACAATTTTTTGGAAAAGCTTTGAATATACAGTGGTTTTAGCAGTTTATTTCCTCCTCCTTTCCTCATCCTCTTCCTCCCCTGCCCCCTCTGTCCTCATCCTTTTCTCCTCCTGGAGTGAGCCACATTATTGCACCCTGAGGTCGCTATATAGGCTGAAACTACAGTACAAAAAGTCATGGAAATGGGATAAATATTGGAATATTTATGGATAAGTTCTGAAAATTCATTGGTTAAATGTGTGGGAAGTCTTTCTGCAGTATTGTAGATTTTTGTGTGCTGCAATTGTATGTGAGAAGTGTGACTTGCAGGTTGATATAGGACTGTAAGAAAAACTCTTGCTGCTTATCTAGTATGTTATGCTTAGTATGTGCAAAATGTGTCATTCAAACTACAGGAAGGAGCCAGCCTCACTACATTCCTGGATAGTAAGTTGATGCAAGACAGCCTTTCCTCCTCTGCATCGGAGAGCAAAGGAAGAAAATCCAAAGGTTCTTCATTGTTTTGGACCAGAAAACTATCCCATGCAACGCTGAGACAACGGTGGCTGCTTTTGATGAGCTATTAAAAGCTCACTTCGTCTTCAGTCTCTCCTATGATGAAGGGCTTTCTGCGTTCTACACTTTCATCCAAACAACGATGTACAACATCGATGTTGGAAACACAAAGGAAACCCCACGAGTCAAGGAACTGAGAGCAAGACTACTGCAAGACCATTAAAATGGCACCAGTTCACAAAGGTCAGAGCACAGTTAAAAAAAAACTGAGTATGTTCACATGTTTTGTTTGTAAAATGCACCACAAAAGTTGTTCAGTTCTTTGTCAACACTTAAAATTTCAGCATGGATTATATCCAGCTAAAAACCTGCGTTTGAAATGTGGAGAGCAAGGATGTACTTCATCTTTTTGTACTTACAATGGGTTCAGAAAGCACCTTAACACTGTTCATAAATACAATGATGAACTGGTTGATGTTAACCAGGAAGTAGCCCGACAAAGACATTTTGAGCTTGAATATTCAAGTGATCAGCCAACAACTTCTGCTGCATCCATGTTACAGGTTCCCCCTGTTGTCACACAGAACTCACTTGAAAGTATGTGCAGTTCAATTGTGTCACATTTACAAACCTCTGGCATTTCTCAAAGTTCTATCCAAACAATAGTTTGTTCAATGGAGGAAGTTATTAGTGATGTTCAAAGTCAAGCACGAGAAGCAGTTCTGCAGACATTTTCTTCTGAAACTAAGGAGTCAGAAATTTATAAGAAAATAGAGCACAATTTAAATCAATTAGATAATCCTTTTTCAACATTTAACACAGAGACGAAGAGACAAAAATATTATGATGAAAAATGGGAAATAGTTGAGCCTAAGGAATTTGTCCTTGGTGTAAGAATGGATACACGTAGAGATAGAACTACAGGTGTATATAGTCAGGTTCCTGTAACGGACAAGTACATGTATGTACCCATTTTAGCTACACTGAAATCCATTTTCAAAAACAGTGAGATAAGAGAGTGCTTTTTACAAGAGAAACAATGTAAAAAGGGGACATACAAAGACATTGATGATGGGTTATATTTCCAAAACCATCCTCTTTTCTCTCAACAGAGGCATGCTCTACAGATTTTACTTTATTATGATGATTTTGAAACAGCTAACCCGTTAGGCTCTAAGGGGATCCAAAAACTTGGCTGTGTTTATTTTATGTTAAAAAACCTCCCACCCAAGGTGAACTCTGTGTTAATGAACGTACATCTTGCAGCTCTTTTCTACACACAAGACTTAAAGACATATGGTTTTGAAGAAATATTAAAACCTCTAATTGATGATTTGAAAATTTTAGAGACAAAAGGAATCCAACTTCCATTTATTGATGAAACGTTGTCTGGCTCTGTATTTCAAGTCACAGGAGATAATCTTGCTCTAAATGGCTTGTTAGGTTTTGTCGAATCTTTCAGTGCAACATACTGTTGTAGGTTCTGTCTGACCAGTAAAGAAGAAATTCAGTCTGTTTTTACTGAGGATAATCCTGGACTTACTCTGCGTTCCAGAGAGCTTCATGTTGAACATTGTAATGCACTAAGTGAAGATCCTGCTCTCCCTGCTGTTTATGGTGTTAAAAAACCTTGTGTTCTCAATTCATTACAGTATTTTCATAGTACTGATAATTTTGCAGTTGATATAATGCATGATTTGTTGGAGGGCATCGTACAGTATGAGCTTAAACTGTTTTTTCAGTACCTGATTAAAAATGGTTACATCTCTATAAACACATTGTCAAACAGGATACAGAGTTTTAACTATGGTCACATGGAACAAAAAACAAACCAAGTGGCTTAAAAATAGACGACAACAGCAAGCACTTAGGTATAAACGCCATTCAGTCCTGGTGTATTATCTGCAATATCCCACTTATCTTTGGTGATATGGTTGAAAGAGACAATGATCACTGGAACTTGGTGCTCCTTTTGGTACAAATTGTTAACATAGTTGTTTCCCCTATCCTTACTGATGGCATGATATGTTACCTAAAACATTTGATCTGTGACCACCATAACATGTTCAAAACCTTGTATCCTGATAAGACATTGATTCCCAAACACCCCTTAATGATTCATTATCCAAAGTGTATTAAAAAGATTGGCCCTCTTATACATATGTGGTGTATGCGATTTGAAGCAAAACACAATTTTTTAAAAAAGTCTGTGAAAAATTTTGAAAACCTTGCAAAATCTTTAGTAAAGCAACACCAGCGTCAACTGGCATTTTACTATGAAAATTATTTTAAGCGGTTTGAGATTGGTCCTTTAAAAATAAATAGCATTGATATCTTGGAAGGTGGAAAATTACTCTGTCAAACATTACATTTAGATCCATGCTCAAATGTCTCAACTACAAGTTGGGTCAGAAATTACGGCACAGAGTACCAGATTGATTTGTTTATATGCACTGGAACATCCCATGACTTGCCTGTATTCAAGAAAATCTGTAATATCATAATACATGAGCAGCGTGCTTTCATAATAGGCTGTACTGTTGATACACTGTACTTTGATGAACATTTTAATGCATACTGTATAGAGGAGCAAAATAATGATCATGCTGTGATTTCCATTGACCAGCTAACTTACTTCAGACCCTTTGATAAGCAATACTCTGATGAGAGTGAGAGGACATACATTGTGCCTTACTGTTACATGTTTTAATGTTATTTAAATGTGTGGTGCAAGTTTTAAAATAAAGGTTTTAAAAAAACTAAACACGACCTTTTTATTTTAGCAAACTTAAATTTCCAGGTAATTTACACTTTTCGAGTGTTACGGGATTAACACTTGTGTAGTTAACAAATGGTCCTTGAGAGAGTTAACTTCTAACACTACATGAAAGTGTTAAGAAAAACTAACACTGATTGGTGTTAAGAAGTGTTAAATTTTAACTCCAAAAAGAGTCAAAAATAACACTTCATTAGTGTAAAGGTACTAACTCTCCAAAAAGTGTAAAATTAACACTCTCTGGTGTGGACCCATATAGACACTTTAAAAGTGTTGAAATCAACTCTGACAGTGTTAATTTGGGTATGCTGATTTTACTGTGTATGTCCGAACTGAAGCAATTTTTGTAAAGGTAATGCTGTGGGGGGCACGACAGCGCCAAATTTCAATTTTTTCTGATGAATGGGTGTACACCTGGGAGATAGACGTCTGAGTCAAATTTGAGCCAAATTGGTGTTTGTATGTCCGGGCTGAAACAATTTGCATAAAAATAACCTTGTAGGGAGCGCTATAGTGCAGAATTTCAATTTCTTTCGATAAATGGGTGTAGGCCTGGGAGATAGATGTCTGATTCAAATTTGAGCCAAATCGATGTTCGTATGTCCAAGCTGAAACAATTTTTTTAATGGTAAATTTTTGAAAAAACTTTGCAAAGTCTGCAACCTTGCTGCACAAAAACGGTGACACCGATCCCAAAATTTGGCTAAGTTTTGACACCCCATTTCTCTAGATACTCTACACTGATTTTGAGCTCATTCAGCCAAACACCCAAGGAGGAGATAGTTAAAATTCAATATCAGTGAAAACGCTGACTCAGCATTTTGGAAATTTTAATCCAACATGGCGGACTTGTGGTTTGCTTTCGGGGCGTGGCCATAATAATATTTTTTGTTTGTCTCCTTTTCTATATGTAAATTAAATTTCTCCCACTTATGAATTTTGGTGAGTTTTCGTAAAATGTTCAGGGGGTCAAATTTGAGCTCAAAGCACAGAAGAAAGAAAAAATAAATGATAAAAATACGACCAATGGCCCTGTAGCATACCAACCAAATTAAAAGCATCGGGAAATGTATTGAAATGCCATTTATTATCACTCAGTTATGTGCATTTATTATATTACAGAAATAGCCCATGTTTTGGTCATACTCCAATCAGATCTGTAAAAAATTCAAATTCCAATTTGATATCATTGATACTTACTGATTTATTGTATCAATCCACTTCCTATCTCTTATAATGGGAAAATTTTTAAAAGTCACACCAAATCCAGAATCAGATCCGGATCAAAATAATTTCAATACCTTGTGTTGACATCATCATAAAGAAGCTGTATACCAAGTTTGAAGTCAATCAGAACTGTTGTTTCGGAGAAGAAGGCGATTGAAATTTTTTCCCCATAAGAGCCCATGTTAAATTTTCCATAAGTTCCCAGATCCAGAAGAAGATCCTGATCAGCATGTGGCCATTATGTTTTGGTCATCTCCCCCATCAGGGCTGTACTGTAGAAATTTACACTTGATATAATTTATATTTACTGAGTTATTGCATCGATCCACTTCCTATCTCTCATAATGGGGAAATTTTTCAAAGTCGCACCAAATCCAGAATCAGATCCAGATGCAAATAATTTCACTAATTTCTGTTGACGTCATCACAAAGAAGCTGTATACCAAGTTTGAAGTCAATCGGAATTGTGGTTTCGGAGAAGAAGACAATTAAAATTTTTGTAACGGACGAGAGACGACGACGACAGACGACGAAGACAGACGACGACAGATGATGACAGACGACGACAACAGGCGATGACACCGCAGGCCGCATAACGACAACAGCTTACAGCCAATCAGCCAGTAAGCTAACAATAAAAAAAAAAATTATCTGAGCAAGAACAATGTATCTATTTTCATGGCAACCACATATTTGGCTTTATTTGAAAACTCTCAAGGGGTCCAATGTCACATGCCGTGCACTTGCACTCACGTGACTGACCCCGACTGGACGTGACCCATTGACTCCCATTCATTCCAAGCAGATGTAAATATGCGGTTTGTGTACATGACATGTACATGTTCGGAAAGGTCTCACTGTCATGAATGTGAATATGAATGAAAGTGGCGGCTGGCGAAAGGCGACCGCGTCACTGGTGATTTTGTCCCCATGCGCCCACTGCAGACTCAATAGGCCCTGCACCAGCATTACTCAGCTCGGGCCTAATTAAAGCCGCAAGAGGCATTGAAAGGCCCTCGGATTCAAATTTGAGTCAAATCGGTGATCGTATGTCCAATTTTCAATCCAACATGGTGGACTTGCGGTTTGTTTAGGGGCGTGGCCATTTTAATATTTTTTGTTTGTCTCCTGACAATGAATCTGTGTATCGATTTTCGTGGCTGTACAACATACTTTATGTCGGATAGGGTCCCATTGGCATAATGTATTTCCACTTTTCAAGGGGGTGCTGTCACAAGATTTCTTTACCGACATCTACAAAATCAATATGTAAATTAAATTTTAAGCACTTTTGAATTTTGAGCAAAATTTGGTGAGTTTTCGTAAATGTTTAGGGGGTTCACTTTGAGCTAAAGGGTAGGAGAAAAAAAACCAAAAAAGATTTAAAAATAAATAATAATCTGAGCAAGAACAATGTAGCCGTTTCCATGGCAACCACAGCTTTATTTGAAAGGTCTCGAGGTCCCCCACGTCACCGTGGGGTCCAGTGTCTCGTGCCGTACACTTACATTCACATGACTATACCTGACTGGGCATTGCCCATTGACTCCCATTCATTCTAAGCACATGTAAATATGTGGTTTGTGTACATGACATGTACGTTTGGAAAGGTCTCACTTCCGTGAATGTGAATATGAGTGAGAGTGGCGACAGTGGAGTGCAACTGAGGTCATAGTAAAATAACATCTCCCCTATACAGTCAGCACCCACAGCTGCAGCTTTCGTTATAGTGGAGCTTTAATTTCAAACAGATACTTCTCTTATTTTTAGATTTGTGGTCCCTGCAGAGAATTTAATATGCATCAACTAACAGTAGCTGGTTGGCTAGTGCAGTCCTGGCTGGTAGTGAGAAAGTGGATCACACTGGCAATTTTAGAAGGCGGGGGGTGGGGGTCTTTGGGGAACAACCTGAGGACCGGCTGGCCTCAGACTTCACCAAAGCAGAGGGCAGCTGCATGTTAGCTTAGTGTGAAACCAGACCTATCTAGCATAAAACCAGGTGGAAGCTAACTCCAGGCTGTGAGAAGTGTCCTCGCTCTGTCAGCTTAGACATACGGTGCCCCTGATGAGGTGATCTTCTCATTATGGATTTGTCAACAGCTCGGTTGCCTAACAAAACCCCAGGAGAAAGAACATGTGGCCACTGTGCCAAGTGGACTGCCGGTGGAAAAATGCATTTGTTTATTAATATAGCCATGGAAAGTCCTGAGATGTAAAGCCAGCTCCCTGTGTGCCTGCTGCCAAGCTGTGGCCTCTACAGTGAAAAATGATGCTGAGAAATTGCATGAGAGGCATTTTGATTAACATGTACCAACTTGTACCTCCAAAACAAAGAGAGTTGAGGACAGAAAAAGCGAAGGCAAGGGGAAAAAGGAGAGACGTCAAGCACAGTGTGTGAATGAATTTGACAAGCAAAAAGCCTTTTAATAGTGAGTAATAGTGTAACAAATATGTGCACCGTGTCTGACCTGTACTGTACGTCCACTGAGGATGTCAGATCAGGTTGAAGGTCCCATTACAGTGGTGGCACCAGGCCAGGCTGAGGCAGAATTAAGCAGGTAGAAAAGAGCAACAGCAGGCCTTGCACCGTCAGATGGATGGCCAACAGAAGACAAAGGCCTACATTAGATCACACTGGTACATACTTTGGCTCACCTCTAACTCTACCTTCTGGTGTTGGCAAAGTAGAGAAGTGGAGCAGAGTAGGTACAGGCAGGGGGAGACAAAGAGGCAGCTTAGAAACACATCAAGAATGAGGAAGAGACCAAGAACAAGAAAAAGAAGTGAGAGGGGGCAGGAACGCCACTGGGTCACTGTCACTTGTTTTGAAAAACAGTGACTCACTATGTTCTTATTCCACCAAGGCTGGTTTGACCTTGGACAAATAACTGCACAACAGAGCAGAGCGTAGCTTGTACGCATGTCACAAGCAGTGACACTGTATCTGACAGCAAATAAAATCTGTCTCTACACTAAATATCTACTATCCATTAAAGCTGCAACGGCTGCTCAACTAATCGTTGACGGCAAAATTAGTCGACAATTGTAGTCATCGACGGGCCGGTAGTGACATTATCGTGTGTACCCCACTTCAGTTATGAATGAACATTTACAGAGGAAACATGTTTAGGGAAGATTTAGACGCACCTTGTAACATAATTAGCTCCCATTCTAGCAGAAAGTCTATTACCGTATGTGCATGTGTGAAGGATCAGTTTAAAGGAAGACAGTTTAAAGAATAATGTCATTTTGTCTGACAATTTCATGATAACATTTATGCAGTGTTAAGAAGAGTACAGGAGCCATGGACAGCTTTTTAGAGAAAAAGCAGACGTGTACTCCACAACATGCTACTGTTCTGAGTCTAGTCTAAACATAGTCGTAATTGTTTTAGGGTTTTTTTGCAGTTCATAATCTGATTATTTGACTAGTCCAGGGCTCGTGACTGCGACTGAATTACGGTCGCATGCGCCTGAGAATTTCGGTAGTGCGACTGTTTTTGAGATTACGATCGCACGGTGCGCCAATAAAAAAATGAGCGAAAATTAATACGTGCGCCTAGAATAATGGCTGCAGAAGTAACTCGTCAGCTGAAAATAAACAAGCTCCACGCCCCGCTGACTGAAGCGGAAAATTTAGTCCCCGCCCCCTCGCGTGCGCAGGCGGCATAAACAAAGGGATCAAATAACTCCACCGACGTTTGAAACAATCTCCCGCCAAACCCGGTTAGTAGCGCTGGCGTTGTTCCAAGTATTTT
Organism: Sphaeramia orbicularis; assembly: GCF_902148855.1. Taxonomy (NCBI): domain Eukaryota; kingdom Metazoa; phylum Chordata; class Actinopteri; order Kurtiformes; family Apogonidae; genus Sphaeramia; species Sphaeramia orbicularis. Next base: position 49,555,397 of record NC_043960.1, on the reverse strand, counting down.
CCCATGACGTAATGTATCCTGCAAGTCAGATGATCATGTTGCGCGAATCAACTTGCTACACGATCAGCTGACCGTAACCAGCGAATCGAGGGGCTAATGAATAAACAACAAGCGGTATCCAGACGTGTACATGATTCGTCAAAAGTTTCTTCCTCAAAAGTTGGTTGTTGCAAATAATGGTGTGATTCGTCTTTCTTCTCCAAGAACCAACTAAAGTATATACCACACATTGACAATTGTTTTGCACCTGTGTCAATGTAAGCTTTTTCTTTCATACTCTATTCAAATACTTTATTCTAGGTTGTTAACATTGCTTAAATACATATAGGAATATTACTTGGTATGGCCAAGAGTTTTGCTTGTTCTCCAAATTTTTTATATAATAGTGGTGCGCCTAGATTTTAGCCTGTGCTCCTAACTTTTTAGGGTTAGGAGCACAGTGCTCCTAGGTCAAAAAGTTAATTTTGAGCCCTGCTAGTCACAGTAGTCTTTGACTAATCGACAGTTGAAATAGCCACCAACTGCAGCCTTACTACCCACTCGTATTCCTCATTTCCATCTCAAAAGTAAGACCGGTATTTGAAATTAATTCTCTCCACCTCCCTGAGCTTTTGTTGTTAACAATGAGTGCAGTATCACCAAGTAAACTTGAAAAAACTCAACCCTTAGAATATTCAATAATTCTTTTAATCACAGAAACTCAACAAATCGCAGCCAATAGAACATTTTACAGACTCTCACAACTGGTAGAATTTGGGGCTGAAAGCTAATACTAGGCCTCTGAACTAGCCCTTCATGGCCAGGTACCTACTTATCTGAAAGAGCTTTTAGTTCCATACAATCCATCTAGGGCACTACGCTCTCAACATGCAGGCTTACTGGTGGTTCCTAGAATCTCAAAAAGTAGGATGCATTACATGCAAGCACAGGGGGAAATAGATAAAAAAGTAGTGGTGATGCTACACCATCACAGTTGCAGAAAAACACTAGGAAACACTGAAGGTGGATTGGAGGTAAAACCTAAGGCTTCTCAAGATAGCAAAAACAAGAACAAAGTTTGTTCTGACCAAAACATTTCACACTTTATGAGAAACTCAAGTGCTAAACTCATGGGGGGGGTCCACCACATTTCCACATTAGCCACACCCACTTTGAATACCTGACTAATTGCCCAATGGTTCTTGCACGCCACACAGGAAATGCATCTGTTCTCAGGGAGTATGTTTATATCTGCATCTTGGTGAGAGCAATAACAAATTATGTAGATTATGTCATGAAATAGCAAAGGATCTTGGTAGTCATAGCCATCATCAAAGCTGATAAAAAGCTAACATGAACAGGCAGACATGTTTGCAGACAAGGTAATATGTTGTACTTTTATTCATGTTTGATAAACATTAGGGTTAGAAAAAGGGATATGAAGCCACTGAGAGGCAACCAAACACCACAAAAACCTAGATTTCAATGGATTTAACCACTGTTGGAAACATTAAACATAATGCAAGTAAATAGGTGCACAAAATATGAATATAAGCCTAGTTTCTTTTAGATATTTTAATGTGGAAAAGTCAAACATTATACCTTTGAAATGACAGAGTGCTTTTCAGACAAAAAAAAAAAGAAAAACACAGCGGTTCAATTAAATCAGAATTTACAGAAACCTTTAACAATATTTTAAGCCTTAACTTGTCAAACGGTTGGCCTGTCTACCATCATCTGTTGCATCCACTATACAAAGGACAAGTGGTTTTAAAAGCTCAAACCATTTAAGTTGTTATTATAATGTGGTTACTATCACTGTATCTGTATTCTTCTTCTGTCCAACAAAGTCTCCTGTTCCTCATTGCATTTGTCCTTCCTTGTGCAGTTTATGAAACCTGACACAAAGGTTGACATACACATTTTCTGTCACTTGGAAGAAGCAACATTTAATTTCTGACAAATATGCACAATCATATATATCCATGCAGCATTTTTCTCATTTCCAGACATGTTCTTTGTCTAGAAAATAATTGGACAGCTGGTTACACACATTTAAAAAAAAAGAAATCCCAAAAATTCTGGACACGCCTTGCAAAACAGCTAAACCAGGTAGTGCTCCCTCCAAACAAAAACAGTGTTGGGGGTGTGGGGGGCAACATTCCTAGCATAGTCGATGCATTTAGGAACCAACAGAAGACTATTAAACAAGAGCAAGGTAACCAACTGCAGACTGGACTGAAGATATAGACCAAGACAGACGGTACATACACACACACACACAGAAAGAGTAATACAAAAAACACCTGGCGTTCCTTTTCATCTCCCCATGTTTGCAAATGTGCAGTGCATTGTCTTGGTGAGGTGAGTGTCGGTCGGCCTGAGTGGGTTTTGGATTAGGGGTCAGGGGTTAGATGTCTGGGGTTAGGGTAAAGGTTAGGAACAGGATTAGGGTTAGGGGTCTGGGGTCAGGGATGGGGGAGTTAGGGTTAGGAGCAGGGTTAAGGTTAGGGTCAGGAGGAAAGGGGTTAGGGGTCAGCAGTTAGGTGTCCAGGGTTAGGGACAGGGTTAGGGTAAAAGTTTGGAATAGGGTTAGGGGTCTGGCGTCAGGTTAGGAACAGGGTTAAGGTTAGGGTCAGGAGGAAAAACGGTTAGGGTCAGGGTTAGGAACCGGGTTACGGTCTGGGTTAAGGGTCTGGGGTTTAGGGTTTAGAGTCAGGAACAGGGATAGGATTAGGGTCAGGATCAGGATTAGGATTAGGGCCAGGGGTCAGAGGTTAGGAGGTTAGGGTTAGGAACGAGGTAAGGGTCAGGGGTTAGAGGTTAGGGAGTCAGTGGTTGGGGTCAAGGGTTACAGGTTAGGATGTTAGGGTTAGGAATAGGGATGGGAATTGATAAGAATTTAACGATTACAATTCCATTATCGATTTTGCCTACTGATCCGATACATTCTAAACCAAAACAATGCAGCATACATGTGACATCATCATACATGCACAAAAAAGGCGGAATCCATAAAGGCGGCCTTACACTGTGCGAGTTTAGAGACGATTTCTCACTCGTGCGACTATTTCTGGGATCGGGCCCGATGTGCCTCTAATCATGTGTCGTGCTTCGTGCAGTGTACATGGGGTAAAGAGAAGCGATTAGCACCTCACGACCACCTCACGACCAGCAATCGTGTGTTCGCAAGGAAAACGGAGCTGTTTGAAATCTTGCTCGCTCCTCGTGAGTGTATCGTACTGTCAAAGCAGTGCCACAAACCGATGTGCCTCAAATTCTCACACTGTGCATGTGCGAACACAGACGCATACAGTAGCGTACAAGCTAACAGTAGCTGGCTATTGGCCTAGTGCAGTTTAGCTTTTGCAGCTTACCTCTAGTTCCCACTGTAGGATTGACAGCCCAATACTGTCCATGTCTGGCCAACCAATTCCTGCACTAAACATGTCACCGTCTTTTCTTCTTTTTTGATTCCTCACAGATAATGGCACATATTGCCAAAGCAGCTCGTTGGTTTTTGTTTAGCACTACCATTTCGTGGCTCACGCCAATACACAATTGTCTATGCACTTTTACGGATTCCTTGGTATGTTAACGTTGTATTTCCGGATACAACACTCAAACGTGTCGTGCGTCCTCTGGTGTATGGTCCTACAGTGTGAGCAGTCAGGTCGCATTCGAGCGTCGGTCCGTGCAGTGTGAGAACATGAATCGTGAGCCTGACTTTACGACTGATTTGCACAGTTTAAGATGGAGCTGCGTGCAACGATCGAAATAATCGCACAGTGTATGGCCACCTTAAGCAGAATTGTTAAGCAGGCAGGCAAGCAATTTCAAAGAATTCAGTTACTGGGAACCAGACATCAATTCCCTTCCCTAGTTAGGGTCAGGGTCAGGAACAGGGTTAAGAACAGGTTATGGTTAGGATTAGGGGTTAGGGCCCCACCCCTCCAACGCAGCCACCCTCAAACCAGAGGCTATGAGGCTGAGCAGCGCTGTGCCTGCCTCGAGGCTCTGCCAAATCAGCATCTTCCATCCCATACTGATCACGCTCACCTTCCAAGTTTCCCTGCTTACTAAGACCACCACATTTCAGAGCTGCAGGTATTGATGATTTTTTTGTAATCCAATAATATATCAGTAATCTTCTTCAAATCTTAAATGATTATTTGATTAGCAGAAAACAACAATAAAAATGTGAAAAAGACTGAAAGTGATAAACAACTTGTGTTTCATTCCACAACCAGCTGAAAGAACAAACAAAAAATCTAAAAGTAAAAAGATATATAAAAATCTGTATCATAATACTGGAAGGGCTCAGACCATCTGTGTGTGTGTGTTGGCACAATTCTGACAAATTCAGATGTTTTTACCTGGCCAATTTGGTACCTACAGTTGAGGAATAGTCCCTTCTCCACATTAAATATCTTGGCAAGTTGATAGGACCAATATTTTCAGAGATATTAGCTAGTCATTTTGGAATACAATTGCCTTACAATCTCAGGAGTGCAACGCTGTATGATGGGAAATGAAGTTAAAAACAAGAACACCACATTTACTCCCGGCTTCATCATGCATGCCAAGAGGCTGTAGTGTACTTGGAGATTCGGTGTGTAATGACCAGGAGGGTTTCTTCTCAAACTGTGCGTTTATTATAAAACATGCTGCAGCTACAGAACAAAAACAGGTAACTGGCATTCGACATTTAGAAAGTGTCTTTTTTTTTTCTTTTCTCAACACAATGTAAAGGTACTTCCTGTTTCCACCAACTTCAAAATTAAAGCACTTCCTGAAATTACTTAAAGTGTTTTCTCTTAATAATTATCAGATCTGTTATGACTCTCTTTTACTATTAACAATCAATTGAAATATCTGAAAAGAAATACATCATACATCTTTTAAAAATGAACTTAACCCAACATGAATTGCCTGGTTTTCTTTAAACTCAAACAAATTAGTCACAACAGAGGTATTTCAGCCTGGCCACACAGGGAATCCAGCTGGGACCCAAGCCCGGCTGCAAACTGGTCCATTAGACAAGGCTACATTACCTTTGTCTGAAATGAATACTTTATTTTAGGGCACAAAGACTTCACCCACAGTTTTAAAAAAAATCCTGGAGGAAACCCTGAAAGAGATAGGCAAGGCATGTCCCGTTACTTACGGAGAAGTCCCGCCACCCTGGTATTACAAAATATCCACCCCCACCCCACCCCTGTCCGTGCACTTCATGTGTACCTCACAATTTCACTCTGCAAGCATGTGTGGGTATTAATACTGTACATTAATTGCCGTTGACATTTTAAAGAATGACTTACCAAACAATTTTATGTCATTACATATAAAATATAGACTAACTTTTTTTCCCAAAAGTCAACTCTCCCCAGCATAAAAACTACCACATCTAGAACCTATGGTTCCCCACAGGTCACATACTAGTATATCTATATTAGGGCTGGGTATCATGGCCAATTTCCTCAACTGATTCAATTTTGATTCATAAGGTTCTGAATCGACTGATCACAATTCAGTCTGATCAGATATCAATCCAAATCAGTATTAATTGATTGGTATCACTAAATTAATCTGAATCAAAGTACAATTTTGAGCTGTAACCTGATAATTTGACTACCACAGCCATGCAACACATCAATACTGGTATCAATATTGACATTAGAAGAGAAATAAATATAAAATTTCAGCAGCAAGTAGCTGAATTTGCCCCTTAATAATAAAAGGGACAGAAACATTGCCATGTTTCTACAGTGGCTCAGAACAGACTTCATCATCTTTATTGGGCCCGAGCCAAGTAACACCAGCACAGGGCCTATTGAGTCTGCAGTGGGTGCATCAAATTCACGGCAGTGAGACCTTTCCGAAAATGTACATGTCATGTACACAAACCGCATATTTACATCTGCTTAGAATGAATGGGAGTCAATGGGTGATGCCCAGTCGGAGTCATTTACCTTAAGGTGGCCTTACACTGTGCGAGTTTAGAGACGATTTCTCACTCGTGCGACTATTTCTGGGATCGGGCCCGATGTGCCTCTAATCGTGTGTCATGTTTCGTGCAGTGTACATGGGGTAAAGAGAAGCAATTAGCACCTCACGACCACCTCACGACCAGCAATTGTGTGTTCGCAAGGAAAACGGAGCTGTTTGAAATCCTGCTCGTGAGTGTACTGTACTGTCAAAGCAGTGCCACGAACCGATGTGCCTCAAATTCTCACACTGCATGCGCGAACACAGAAGTGGAAGTGTAAATTCACAGAAGCAACAGGGCGACACAGCGTGTGGTTTGGACTCAAGTAATAGAGGCTACACTCGTTGAACTGTGGCAGGCTCACCCATGTCTTTTCGATGTAACCTCACAAAACTATCATGATCGGAACAACCATGAGAAAAGTTGGTGTGACATTGCCGCTCAATTGCAACTGTCTGGTAAGTGGAAAGTTTGTTTACTAGCTAAATTGCTAATGTGTTGCCGTTTCTCTAGGCCCCATCCAAATACTCCGGCTAGTATACGGTTCAGTACGACAAATTACAGACACACACACACATATGTATATATATCCGAATTCATTACTGCTCATCTGCTTTTACGTCAAAGCCATAGGCACAGGCTTGTAAAATATGTGTACTGCGCATTCGGATGGGGCTTGTGTATTTGTGTGTGCTCATACGGTTGCTTGTGTTTGTGTATTTCTTGTCTTTGACCAGCAAACCGATATGCTTAGTCACTAATATGCATAATGACTGGTTAATATTACTTTTTCAGTGAATGAGGTGAAAACCCGTGTGGCATCACTCAGAACACAGTACGGGAAACTTCTGAAACCCAAGCCAAGCGGCCGTGGCCACAAACCACTGATTTCAAAACAGAAGTGGATACTACAGCATTTGGATTTTTTGAAGGGTCATGTCATTCACAGACCTACTGAATCCACTCTTAGAGTAAGTTCATTGCCAAGTTGTTTAAATGCACACACACACACACACACGCACACACACACACATACACACCATATTTCTGACGAAGTAAAGTCAAAGGCCAAGAGAATTGTCAGTTAAAATGTTTGTAGTAGAATAAATGCCACAAAGGAAATTAATAAACATTATAAATTTATCAGGCCTAGTGATTATACTGTGTTAAATGAGTATCTGACTAACACTGTACTGACATGCAAATCCCTTTTTTCCTCACTTTCCCTCTGTCTGTTTTCCAAAGTTTGACACACTGTCTGAGGAGGCAACAGAGGAGGGAGACAATGACCAGTCCAGTGTGGAAATGGAACCAGAAGTTTTAAGTTCTTCAAACAGCAGTAGTCCAGGCTCAGTGATACAGGAAGAGGGAAATACCTTGAACAATTCACAGGTCACTGAGTCCACAAGTCGCCCTGTCAAAAGACCTAGAGTGCACAGATTCAAAACCCAATCATCTGAGCAAACCATAGAGATGGCCAAACTTTCCCTGCTTCAACAAGTCCAGAACAGGCTCACATCATCTACCACTGACTCTGAGGAGTTGTTTGGCCAGCAGGTAGCCTCTGAGTTAAGGAATGTAAAAGATAAAACACTACATTTAAGGCTTAGGAGGAATATCATGAATATGATTTATGATGCACAGGAGGCCCAGCAGGCTGGCCATTCTCAAAATGCAGGTCCGCTGCCTGGGCATATGTTGCATCCCATGCACCCTTATCCGGCCCATCCACCCCCTCAAGACTACCAGGCCCCATCAACCCAGACAATGACATTCGTAAACTTATTGAACTCTGAATAGCAGGGTATGCTTAAACCAAAATGTGTACTTCCTGCTTTTTACTCAGGCTGAAAACCTATAGTTTTTGCACTACTTCATGTCATTGTTCTTTGTGACACTGACAGAATTACTGCCATTTACCTTAATGTCGCAGTCTGTTCCAGACTTGTTTGCACATTTCTTAATGTAAATATTGTGGTGTACACGTACATATTATGCACTAGTTCATTTCATTGTTCTCAGTGACACTGACAGAGAGTTACTGGCATTTACCTCAATGTTGCAGTCTGTTGCAGACTTGTTTCCACATTTTTTAATTTAAATATTGTTTTGTACATGTAAGTACTCTGTTATTTATGACATTGTAAAAAAAAAAAAAAAAAAAAACAAAAAAAAAAAAACACTTTAATTTTCCAGAGGTAGATTTATTTTTGTGAATACAAACATTTTTGTATTACTTGCAACTTACAGGTGCTATGCAACATGTTACAGAGAAGTGTTATTCTTAATAAAGAAAAAAACAAAACATTTCTTTATGTTAAAGTTTCATTAAAAAAAAAAAAACTCAAAAAAATGTAATACTAATTAAAACTGTATATATATGGATATAAATCCATCACCCCAATGCTCTACATCACAGGTGTCAAACATGCAGCCCGGGAGCAAAATCCGCCCGCCAAAGGGCCCAGTCCGGCCCTTGGGATGAATTAGTGAAATGCGAAAATTACACTAAGATATTAAATATTTTAGTTCAGGTTCCACATTCAGACCAATTTAATCTCAGGTGGACAGGACCAGTAAAATACTATCATAATAACATATAAATAATGACAACTCCTAATGTTTCTCTTTGTAAATGTAAATATTTTCATGTATTTACACTAGAAGTATAATTTCGTAAAAAGTGTGAATAACCCGAACAAATATGAACAACCTGAAATGTCATAAGAGAAGAACAATTTTAACAATATTCTGCCTGTTACTAAATGTTTTCTGTGTGTGTAGATCCACTGTGATCTGTAAGTTATAATGAACGTGTAAATGATAAACTGAGGCAGAATATTGTTAAAATTACACTTTTTTCAGTTTGTTCACGTTATTCACATCTTCTGAAACGATACTTTGTAGATATAAACCTTTTCATGATGTAAATTTAATCTTTTCGCTCCAAAACATAGAGAAAAGTTTGGAGTTGACATTATTTATATATTATTATGTTATTATTTTACTGGTTCGGCCCACTGCAGATGTAATGTAGCTGAATGTGGAACTGAACTAAAATGAGTTTGACATGCCTTCTCTATATTTATGCTTGTTTGTTTCTTTTTTAATATGTAGGTGTTTTGTTTTGTTGTCTTTTTTATATGTGTGTGTTTTGTATCTTGTATTTAACTGAAATAAACATTCATTCATTCATTCTATAACGTCAACTGTTATGAATAGTACTACCTACACCATGTGTTCTTGCCACGACGCACTCCCTGCGGGAGACACAAAGTATTGGCAAAGGGTGTTGCGTTGCTTCTTTGCCTCCACTGAGGGATTCCTTGCTTGGCACATTGTAATTGACTGAAGCGCTCCCTCCCTTCTCCACGCTCCCTCCACCAGCTGATAGTTCATGTCCTCGGAATCAACATAGCCAAGTGGAACGTAGGCCTCTGATCTCTGGTTCCGAAGGAAATTGTGGAGACAGAGACAGGGAAAAACAATGGTGACCACCTTGTCAGGATCTAAGCAAATTGTTGTCCGGAATACCCGGAATCGATATGCCAAAATTCCAAAAGCATTTTCCACAATGCGCCGTGCTCTGGAGAGTCGATAGTTGTAGATCTTTTGTTTTGAGTTTAGGTTTCTAAAGGGGAATGGCTTCATAAGATCAGGACGAAGGGGATACGCATCATCACCAATAAACATGTAAGGCATGATGGTATCAGTGCCTGGCAGGGTATCATCAGGTGGAAAGTGCAGCATTCCATTGTCCATTGCATGTCTCAGGTCGGAATGGGAGAAAACTCCAGCTTCTGAGACCCTCCCCTGTGTACCCGCACTTGCATACACAAACTTGTAATTGGCATCAACTACAGCCATAAGTATGATGGAAAACCTGGACTTATAATTATAAAACATACTTCCACTATTTGCAGGGGGTTGAATGAAGATATGTTTCCCATCTACAGCGCCCAAGCAGTGTGGAAACTGCCATTTGTCAGTGAAGTCTCTTGCAATGGCCTTCCACTCTGCCTCTGTCGATGGTGTCTATGGAAGACACGTACAAGGTGCTACATCAAATGATTTTCCGATAAATAAGTGGTTTCCTCACTAACACAATGACAACCAATCAGTTAAGGAAGATGAATGTATTATACACATATGTTATATGTTCTTTTATATTCATACATATTGTATGAAATTTACCTGCAAGTTATCTTCTCAAAGTACAGAGGTCAGGGCTGAACATGTTTCCATCACAATCTGGCTCAAGGTAGTGCTTCCAATCCTATACTGGAAACTTAACAAATTGAAGGTTTCAGCTGCAACAAAAAATGTCAAAATGTCTTAAATGTTGTTGGGTGGATTAAGATTGTTAATGTGTGGCATCGTGGACAAGGCTGGATATTATAAGACAGATTTTAGTTGATGGGTAAGAGGAAACTAGAATGTAGAGATAATATGCATTTAAACAGGCAAGGGTCATGTAAGCAGTTGGACAACCTGGGTGAACTGTTGTGTGAATTGATAGATATATGACCTCGCCACATGTCCATCTTCCTATAGCTTAAAAGGGAGCTTTACTGACATGTAAATTATATTTGAACAATTACCTGTTGCCAAAAATCTTAAGGTAACCGACGGCCTCTCCCTGGGGCTGATGGCCTTTCTCAAGTGTGTATCCCTCTTGAGAATGAGAGGGAACACCTTCTCCAGGAGGTAATTGAATTCCTCCACTGACATGCGGAGGAGATCTCGAAAACCCTTCATGTCGTCCACCTATTTCACACATAATACTTGAATGAATGAATGAATGAATTTATCTTTGGTTTTACATCAATCATTGTACTCAGTACATCAATCGTAATAAACATAAAAACCAAAAAAGGAATAGGCTAGAAGCAAAAACATATTTTTTGCCTATCCTTTTAAACTAATACAGTGCTTACATCAACTTAAATGTGTACAGCATCGAGCATTCACACCATAATAACAAATAAAACATATTTTTAAAAAATCAACAACAAAAACACATCTACCATCTCAATTCAATACTTCTGAATAATTTAAACTTAAAGTACTTTTTTTTTTTTGTTTGTTTAAGCTTTGCCAAAGGAGTGGATAACTTAAGTGCATCATAAGGTCCATTCCATAATTTCACACCCACAATCCCAGTTCATCTAGACTTAACATTTGTCCTCACTTTAATCCACTACACATATGAAAATCTGAAATTCTAATTACTCTGAAACCACGACTTGTCTTTGAGACAATGCTATTTTTATCCTTTATGTTCCATATACCCATTTAGAAACAATTCTTTATACCTCATACATATTAACACAGCAATGAGGTTGGATTGAACAGGTTGAAGCCAATTGGTGGTAGATACTTTGGAGCTGTAGAATATACACAAGACTGAAATATAACCACCGTGCATCTGGGGGTCGAAATATCATTCATCTGAGTTCATAGGAGTCTAAATAACATTATTTGGAGTAAAAAAAAAAAAACATTCACAGAAGTTCTTTTGAGTTTTTCGTCGGACAGCTGTCAACTAGTAAACGTATTTTAGGATCAAATGTGACATGGCAAAATGTTTGTGCAAACCAAAGCATGGTTGCTACTTCTAAGCTCACAGTAAGTAGCTGGCTATTGTCCTAGTGCAATTTAGCTTTTGCAGCTTACCTCTAGTTTCCATTGTAGGACTGAACGCCCATAGTGTCCACGTCTGGCCAACCAATTCCTGCACCAAACACGTTGTCGTTGTTTCTTTTTTTTTGATTCCCCGCAGATAAAAGCACATATTGCCAAAGCAGCTCGTTGGTTTTTGCTTAGCACAACCATTTCGTGGCTCATGCACATACACCATCGTCTGTAAACTTCCGGATTCCTTGGTATTTTACGTCGTATTTCCGGATAAAACACTCGAACGTGTCATGCGTCCTCTGATGTATGGTCGTACAGTGTGAGCAGTCAGGTCGCGTATGAGCATCAGTTCGTACAGTGTGAGAACATGAATCGTGAGTCTGACTTTACGAATGATTCGCACAGTTTGAGATGAAGCTGCGTGCAACGATTGAAATAATCGCACACTGTATGGCCGCCTTTAGTGTAAGTGCACGGCAGAGGACACTGGACCACACGGTGACGTGGGGGACCTTGACATCTTTCAAATAATGCCAAATACGTGGTTGCCATGGAAACAGATATATTGTTCTTGCTCAGACTTTTTTTTTTTTTAATTAATTAATTTATTTATTATTTTTAGGCCCAAGCCCAGTACTGCCGGTGCAGGGCCTATTGAGTCTGCAGTGGGTGCATGGGGACAAAATCACCAGTGACGCTGTTGCCTTTCACTACTCTTACTCATATTCACATTCACGGAAGTGAGACCTTTCCGAACACAGACATGTCACGTACACAAACTGCATTTTTATATCTGCTTGGAATGAATGGGAGTCAATGGCCCCATTCATCAGAAAACATTAAAATTTGGTGCTAAAGCACACCTGCTGAACAATGGACATACTTGTACTGGATGTGCCTGTGGCGAGGGCCTTTCAATGCCGCTTGCGGCATTATTTTTTTTTTTTTCATTAGGCCCGAGCCAAGTAAAGCCGGCGCAGGGCCTATTGAGTCTACAGTGGGCGCATGGGGACGAAATCGCCAGTGACGCGGTCGCCTTTCGCCACTCTCACACATATTCAAATTCACGGCACTGAGACCTTTCCGAAGATGTATATGACATGTGCACAAATCGCATATTTACACCTGCTCTGAATGAATGGGAGTCAATGGGACACGCCCACTTGGGGTAAGTCACGTGTGTGTAAGTGCACGACACGTGACATCTGACCCCACAGACATGTGGGGGACCTCGAGAGTTTTCAAATAAAGTCAAATACGTGGTTACCACGGAAACGGCTATATTGTTCTTGCTCAGATTATTAGGCCCGAGCCGAGTAAAGCTGGCACAGGGCCTATTGAGTCTGCAGTGGGGCGCATGGGGACGAAATCGCCAGTGACGCGGTCGCCTTTCGCCACTGTCGCCACTCTCACACATATTCACATTCACGGCACTGAGACCTTTCCGACAATGTATATGACATGTGCACAAATCACATATTTACACCTGCTCAGAATGAATGGGAGTCAATGGGAATCGCCCACTCGGGGTCAGTCACGTGTGTGTAAGTGCACGACATGTGACATCTTACCCCACAGACATGTGGGGGACCTCGAGGGCTTTCAAATAAAGTCAAATACGTGGTTACCACGGAAACGGCTATATTGTTCTTGCTCAGATTATTATTATTTTTATTTTTTAGGCCCGAGCCGAGTAAAGCCGGCGCAGGGCCTATTGAGTCTGCAGTGGGCGCATGGGGACGAAATCGCCAGTGACGCGGTCGCCTTTCGGCACTGTTGCCACTCTCACACATATTCCCATTCACGGCACTGAGACCTTTCCGAAGATGTATATGACATGTGCACAAATCGCATATTTACACCTGCTCTGAATGAATGGGAGTCAATGGGACATGCCCCGTCAGGGTCAGTCACGTGTGTGTAAGTGCACGACACGTGACCTCTGACCCCACAGACATGTGGGGGACCTCGAGAGCTTTCAAATAAGGCCAAATATGTGGTTGCCATAGAAACGGCTATATTGTTCTTGCTCAGATTATTATTAGGCCCGAGCAGAGTAAAGCCGGCGCAGGGCCTATTGAGTCTGCAGTGGGCGCATGGGGACGAAATCGCCAGTGACGCGGTTGCCTTTCGCCACTGTCGCCACTCTCACACATATTCACATTCACGGCACTGAGACCTTTCCGAAGATGTATATGACATGTGCACAAATCGCATATTTACACCTGCTCTGAATGAATGGGAGTCAATGGGACACGCCCACTCAGGGTAAGTCACATGTGTGTAAGTGCACGAAACGTGACATCTGACCCCACAGACATGTGGGGGACCTCGAGAGTTTTCAAATAAAGTCAAATACGTGGTTACCACGGAAACGGCTATATTGTTCTTGCTCAGATTATTAGGCCCAAGTCGAGTAAAGCCGGCGCAGGGCCTATTGAGTCTGCAGTGGGCGCATGGGGACGAAATCGCCAGTGACGCGGTCGCCTTTCGCCACTGTCGCCACTCTCACACACATTCACGGCACTGAGACCTTTCCGAAGATGTACATGACATGTGCACAAATCGCATATTTACACCTGCTCAGAATCAATGGCAGTCAATGGGACACGCCCACTTGGGGTCAGTCATGTGGGTGTAAGTGCACGACATGTGACATCTGACCCCAGAGACATGTGGGGGACCTCAACAGCTTTCAAATAAGGCCAAATATGTGGTTGCCATAGAAACGGCTATATTGTTCTTGCTCAGATTATTAGGCCCGAGCCGAGTAAAGCCGGCGCAGGGCCTATTGAGTCTGCAGTGGGCGCATGGGGACAAAATCGCCAGTGACGCGGTCGCCTTTCACTACTGTCGCCACTCTCACACATATTCACATTCACGGCACTGAGACCTTTCCGAAGATGTACATAACGTGTACAAGTCGCATATTTACACCTGCTCAGAATGAATGGCAGTCAATGGGACACGCCCACTCGGGGTCAGTCACGTGGGTGAAAGTGCACGACACGTGACATCTGACCCCACAGACATGTGGGGGACCTCCAGAGCTTTCAAATAAGGCCAAATACGTGGTTGCCATAGAAACGGCTATATTGTTCTTGCTCAGATTATTATTAGGCCCGAGCCGAGTAAAGCCGGCGCAGGGCCTATTGAGTCTGCAGTGGGTGCATGGGGACGAAATCGCCAGTGACGCGGTCGCCTTTCGCCACTGTCGCCACTCTCACACATATTCACATTCACGGCACTGAGACCTTTCCGACGATGTATATGACGTGCACAAATCGCATATTTACACCTGCTCAGAATGAATGGGAGTCAATGGGACACGCGCAGTCGGGGTCAGTCACGTGTGTGTAAGTGCACGACACGTGACATCTGACCCCACAGACATGTGGGGGAGCTCGAGAGCTTTCAAATCAGGCCAAATACGTGGTTGCCATAGAAACGGCTATATTGTTCTTGCTCAGATTATTATTATTTTTTTATTTTTTTTTTTTGTCTTATTTTTCTTTCTCCTGCGCTTTGAGCTCAATTTTGACCCTCTGAACATTTACGAAAACTCACCAAATTTTGCCTAAAATTCAGAAGTGCGAGAAACTGAATTTACATGTAGATTTCGTAGATTTCGGTAAAGAAATGTTGCGGCAGCGCCCCCTTGAAAAGCGGAAATGCATTGCGCCAATGGGAGCGCATCCAACATAAAGTTTTTCGTAGAGCCACGAAAATCGGTACACAGATTCATCATGAGGAGACAAACAAAAAATATTATTATGGCCACGCCCCTAAACGAACCCTTTGTCGGCCATATTGGATTGAATTTTCCAAAATGCTGAGTCAGCATTTTCGCTAACATTGTGTTTTAACTATCTCCTACTAAACCGTTTGGCCAAATGAGCTCAAAATGGGTGTACAGTATCTAGAGAAGTGGGGCATCAAAAGTTAGCCGAATTTTTGGAATTGGCATCACCGCTTTTGTGTGACGAGGTTTCAAAGTTTGCGAAGTTTTTTCGAAAATTTACCATCACAAGAATTGCTTCAGCTTACACATACAAACACCGATTTGGCTGAAATTTGACTCAGACGTCCATCTCCAAGGCCTACACCCATTTATTGAAATAAATTGAAATTTTGCACTATAGCGCCCCCTACAAATGTAGATTTACAAAAATGACATCAGTTTGGACATACAAACACCGATTTGGCTCAAATTTGACTCAGACATCGGTCTCCCAGGCCTACACGTACTTGTCAAAAGAAACTGAAATTTTGCACTATAGCGCCCCCTACAAAAATTTTTAATATTTTTTTATTAAAATTGCTTCAGTTCGGACATACGAACACCGATTTGGCTCAAATTTCACTCAGATGTCCATCTCCTAGTCCTACACCCATTTATCAGAAAATTTGAAATTCGGTGCCATAGCGCCCCCTACAATTTTACCTATACGAACATTACTTCATATTAGACATGCGAACACCAATTTGGCTCAAATTTGAATCAGTTGTCAATCTCCCAGGCCTACACCCATTGATCAAAAGAAAATGCCACTTCGCTCAGTAGCGCCCCCTACAAATTTACCTTCACGAAAATTGCATTAATTCGGACATATGAACACCGATTTGGCTCAAATTTTACTCAGTGGTACATCTCGCAGGCCTACCCCCATTCAACAGAAGAAATTTAAATTTAGCTGCATAGTGCCCCCCTACAGATTTACTTACATAAAAATTTCTTTAGTTTGGACATACGAAAAAAGATCTGCCTCAAATTTGAATGAGTTGTCAATCTCCCAGACCTACACAAATTCATCAGAAGACACTGAAATTTGGTGCTAGAGCGCCACCTGCTGAACGATTGACATACTTCCACTGGACGTGCTTGTGGCGAGGGCCTTTAGACGCCGCTTGCGGCTTTAATTATTTTTATTTTTTTTTTTTTTATTTTATTGTCTTATTTTTCTTTCTCCTGCGCTTTGAGCTCAATTTTGACCCCCTGAACATTTACGAAAACTCACCAAATTTTGCCCAAAATTCAGAAATGTGCAAAATTGAATTTACATATAGGTTTCGTAGATGTCGGTAAAGAAATGTTGCTGCAGCGCCCCCTTGAAAAGTGGAAATGCATTACGTCAATGGGAGCACGTCCAACACAAAGTTTGTCATAGAGCCACGAAAATCGGGACACAGATTCATCATGAGGAGACAAACAAAAAATATTATTGGGGCCACGCCCCTAAACCAACCGGAAGTCGGCCATATTGGATTTAAATTTCCAAAATGCTGAGTCTGCGTTTTCGCTGACGTCGTATTTTAACTGTCTCCTCCTTGGCCGTTTTGCCAAATGAGCTCAAAATCGGTGTACTGTATCTAGAGAAGTGGGGCATCAAAAGTTAGCCGAATTTTGGGGATTGGTGTCACCATTTTTGTGTGACAACGTCGCAAACTTTGCAAAGTTTCTTTGCGAATTTACCATTACAAAAATTGCTTCAGCTTAGACATATGAACACCGATTTGGCTAAAATTTGACTCAGACGTCCATCTCCCAGGCCTACACCCATTTATTAAAAGAAATTGAAATTTCGCACTATAGCGCCCCCTACAAATGTACATTTACAAAAATGACACCAGTTCGGACATACGAACACCGATTTGGCTCAAATTCGACTCAAACATCTGTCTCCCAGGCCTACACCTATTTGTCAAAAGAAACTGAAATTTCGCACTACAGTGCCCCCTACAAGTTTTTATTTAATTTTTTTATTAAAATTGCTTCAGTTCGGACATACGAACACCAATTTGGCTCAAATTTGACTCAGACATCTATCTCTAAGGCCTACACCCATTTATCAGAAAAATTTGAAATTTGAAGCTATAGCGCCCTCTACAATTTTACCTTTACGAAAATTACTTCACTTCAGACATACGAACACCAACTTTGCTCAAATTTGAATCAGTTGCTAATCTCCCAGGCCTACACCCATTCATCAAAAGAAATCGCCATTTCGCTCACTAGCGACCCCTACTAATTCACCTTCATGAAAATTGCATCACCTCGGACATATGAACACCGATTTGGCTCAAATTTGACTCAGTGGTACATCTTGCAGGCCTTCACCCATTCAAAGGAAGAAATTCAATTTTAGCTGCATAGCGCCCCCTACAGATTTATTAATACAAAAATTTCCTTAGTTCGGACATACGAGCAATGATTTCCCTAAAATTTGAATCAGTTGTCAATCTCCCAGGCCTACACCCATTCATCAGAAGACACTGAAATTTGGTGCTAGAGCGCCACCTGCTGAACAATGGCATACTTCTACTGGACGTGCCCTTGGCGAAGGCCTTTAGATGCCGCTTGCGGCTTTAATTATTATTATTTTTTTTTTTTTTGTCTTATTTTTCTTTCTCCTGCGCTTTGAGCTCAATTTTGACCCCCTGAACATTTATGAAAACTCACCAAAGTTTGCCTAAAATTCAGAAATGTGCAAAATTGAATTTACATATATGTTTCGTAGATGTCGGTAAAGAAATGTTGCTGCAGTGCCCCC
Source organism: Sphaeramia orbicularis (assembly GCF_902148855.1). Lineage (NCBI taxonomy): Eukaryota > Metazoa > Chordata > Actinopteri > Kurtiformes > Apogonidae > Sphaeramia > Sphaeramia orbicularis. Next base: position 49,537,241 of record NC_043960.1, on the reverse strand, counting down.
TTGAAAAGTGGAAATGCATTGCGCCAATGGGAGCACGTCCAACGTAAAGTTTGTCATAGAGCCACGAAAATCGGTACACAGATTCATCATGAGGAGACAAAAAAAAATATTATTGTGGCCACGCCCCTAAACTAACCCGAAGTTGGCCATATTGGATTGAAATTTCCAAAATGCTGAGTCAGCGTTTTCGCTGACGTCGTATTTTAACTATCTCCTACTAAGCCGTTAGGCCAAATGAGCTCAAAATCGGCGTACAATATCTAGAGAAGTGGGGCATCAAAAGTTAGCCGACTTTTTTGAATCGGCATCACCATTTTTGTGTGACGAGGTTGCAAACTTTGCGAAGTTTTGTCGAAAATTTACCGTCACAAAAATAACTTCAGCTTAGACATACAAACACCGATTTGGCTGAAATTTGACTCAGACGTCTATCTCCCAGGCCTACACCCATTTATTAAAAGAAATTGAAATTTCACTCTATAGCGCCCCCTACAAATGTACATTTACAAAAATGATATCAGTTCGGACATACGAACCCCGATTTGGCTCAAATTTGACTCAGAAATCTGTCTCCCATGCCTACACCGATTTGTGAAAACAAACTGAAATTTTGCACTACAGTGCCCCCTACAAAAATTTTAAATATTATTTTATTAAAATTGCGTCAGTTCGGACATACAAACACCGATTTGGCTCAAATTTGACTCAGACGTCTATCTCCCAGGTCTACACCCATTTATCAGAAAAATTTGAAATTTGGTGCCATAGCACCCCCTACAATTTTACCTTTACGAAAATTACTTCACGTTAGACATACGAACACCAATTTGGCTCAAATTTGAATCAATTGTCAATCTCCCAGGCCTACACCCATTTATCAAAAGAAATTACTATTTCGCTCAGTAGCGCCCCCTAAAAATTTACCTTCATGAAAATTGCATTACTTCGGACATACGAACACCGATTTGGCTCAAATTTGACTCAGTGGTACATCTCGCTGCCTACACCCATTCAATGGAAGAAACTGAATTTTGGCTCCATAGCGCCCCCTACAGATTTATTTATACAAAAAAAATTTTCCGTTCGGACATACGAACACTGATTTGTCTCAAATTTGAGTCAATTGTCAATCTCCCAGGCCTACACCCATTAATCAGAGGACACAAAATTTGGGGCTAGAGTGCCACCTGCTGAACGATGGACATACTTCTACTGAACGTGCCCGTGGCGAGGGCCTTTAGATGCCGCTTGCGGCTTTAATTAGGCCCGAGCCAAGTAAAGCCGGCGCAGGGCCTATTGAGTCTGCAGTGGGCGCATGGGGATGAAATCGCCAGTGACGCGGTCGCCTTTCTCCACTGTCGCCACTCTCACAAATATTCATATTCATGGCACTGAGACCTTTCCGAAGATGTACATGACATGTGCACAAGTCGCATATTTACACCTGCTCAGAATGAATGGGAGTCAATGGGACACGCCCACTCGGGGTCAGTCATGTGTGTGTAAGTGTGTGGGGGACCTCGAGAGCTTTCACATAAGGCCAAATATGTGGTTGCCATAGAAACGGCTATATTGTTCTTGCTCAGATTCTTATTATTTTTCTTTAATTATTATTTTTTTAATTTATTTTTCTTCTCCTGCTCTTTGAGCTCAAATTTGACCCCCTGAACATTTACGAAAACTCACCAAAGTTGCCAAAATTCAGAAGTGCGAGAAATTTAATTTCCATATAGGTTTCGTAGATGTCGGTAAAGAAATGTTGCCGCAGCGCCCCCTTGAAAAGTGGAAATGCATTACGCCAATGGGAGCATGTCCAACGTACAGTTTTTTGTAGAGCCACGAAAATCGGTACACAGATTCATCATGAGGAGACAAACAAAAAATATTATTATGGCCACACTCCAAAACCAACCCTTAGTCGGCCATATTGGATTGAAATGTCCAAAATGCTGAGTCTACGTTTTCGCTGACGTCGTATTTTAACTATCTCCACCTTGGCCATTTGGCCAAATGAGCTCAAAATCGGTGTACAGTATCTAGAGGTGCATCAAAAGTTAGCCGACTTTTTTTGATTGGTGTCACTGTTTTTGTGTGACGACGTCACAAACTTTGCAAAGTTTCTTTGTGAATTTACCATTACAAAAATTGCTTCAGCTCAGACATACGAACACCGATTTGGCTCAAATTTGACTCAGACGTCCATCTCCCAGGCCTACACCCATTTATTGAAAGAAATTGAAATTTTGCACTATAGCGCCCCCTACAAATGTACATTTACAAAAATGACATCAGTTCGGACATACGAATACTGATTTGGCTCAAATTTGACTCAGACATCTGTCTCCCAGGCCTACACCTATTTGTCAAAAGAACTGAAATTTTGCACTACAGCACCCCCTATAAGTTTTTAAAAAAAAATTTTTATTAAAATTGCTTCAGTTCGGACATACGAACACCAATTTGGCTCAAATTTGACTCAGACGTCTATCTCTCAGGCCTACACCCATTTATCAGAAAAAAATTAAATTTGGAGCTATAGCGCCCCCTACAATTTTACCTTTACAAAAATTACATCACTTCAGACATACGAACACCAATCTGGCTCAAATTTGAATCAATTTTCAATCTCCCAGGCCTACACCCATTTATCAAAAGAAATTGCCGTTTCGCTGGATAGCGCCCCCTAAAAATTTACCGTCACGAAAATTGCATTAATTTGGACATACGAACACTGATTTGGCTCAAATTTGAATCAGTTGTCAATCTCCCAGGCCTACACCCACTCATCAGAAGTTATTGAAATTTGGTGCTAGAGCGCCACCTGCTGAACGATGGACATACTTCTACTGGACGTGCCCGTGGCGAGGGCCTTTAGATGCCGCTTGCGGCTTTAATTTTGTCTTATTTTTCCTTCTCCTGCGCTTTGAGCTCAAATTTGACCCCCTGAACATTTACAAAAACTCACCAAATTTTGCACAAAATTCAGAAGTGCAAGAAATTGAATCTACATATAGGTTTCGTAGATGTCGGTAAAGAAATGTTGCGGCAGCGCCCCCTTGAAAAGTGGAAATGCATTACGCCAATGGGAGCACGTCCAACATAAAGTTGGTCGTAGAGCCACGAAAGTCAGTACACAGATTCATCATGAGGAGACAAACAAAAAATATTAGTATGGCCATGCCCCTAAACCAACCCTTAGTCGGCCATATTGGATTGAAATTTCCAAAATGCTGAGTCAGCGTTTTCGCTGACGTATTTTTACTATCTCCTTTTTGGCCATTTGGCCAAATGAGCTCAAAATCGGTGTACAGTATCTAGAGAAGTGGGGCATCAAAAGTTAGCCGAATTTTTTGAATCGGTGTCACCGTTTTTGTGCGACGAGGTTGCAAACTTTGCAAAGTTTTTTCGAAAATGTACCATCACAAAAATTGCTTCAGCTCAGACATACAAACACCGATTTGGCTTAAATTTCCATCAGACGTCTATCTCCCAGGCCTACACCCATTTATTGAAAGAAATTGAAATTTCGCACTATAGCGCCCCCTACAAATGTACATTTACAAAAATGACATTAGGTCGGACATACGAACACCGATTTGGCTCAAATTTGACTCAGACATCTGTCTCCCAGGCCTCCACCTATTTTTTGGAAGAAAGTGAAATTTTGCGCTACAGTGCCCCCTACAAGTTTTTTTTTTTTTAATTAAAATTGCTTCAGTTTGGACATACGAACCCCAATTTGGCTCAAATTTCACTCAGATGTCTATCTCTAAGGCCTACACCCATATATCAGAAAAAATTGAAATTTGGAGGTATGGCGCCCCCTACAATTTTACCTTTACGAAAATTACTTTACTTCAGACATACGAACACCAATTTGGCTCAAATTTGAATCAGTTTTCAATCTCCCAGGCCTACACCCATTTATCAAAAGAAAATTCCATTTCATGTAATAGCGCCCCCTACAAATTTACCTTCACGAAAATTGCATCAGTTCGGACATACGAACACCGATTTGGCTCAAATTTGACTCAGTGGTACATCTCGCAGGCCTACACCCTTTCCATCCATCCATCCATCCATTCTCTTCCGCTTATCCGGGGCCGGGTTGCGGGGGTAACGGTCTAAGCAGGGATGCCCAGACTTCCCTCTCCCCAGACACCTCCTCCAGCTCTTCCGGGGGGATCCCGAGGCGTTCCCAGGCCAGCCGAGAGACATAGTCTCTCCAGCGTGTCCTGGGTCTTCCCCGAGGTCTCCTCCCGGTGGGACATGCCCGGAACACCTCCCCAGGGAGGCGTCCAGGAGGCATCTGAAACAGATGCCTGAGCCACCTCAGCTTGCCCCTCTCGACGCGGAGGAGCAGCGGCTCTACTCCGAGCTCCTCCCTGGTGACTGAGCTCCTCACCCTATCCCTAAGGGTGCGCCCAGCCACCCGACGGAGGAAACTCATTTCGACCGCTTGTATCCGGGATCTTGTCCTTTCGGTCTTGACCCAAAGCTCATGACCATAGGTGAGGGTAGGAACGTAGATTTACCGGTAAATCGAGAGCTTCGCCTCTCGGCTCAGCTCCTTCTTTACCACAACTGACCGGTACAGCGACTGCATCACTGCAGACGCTGCACCGATCCGTCTGTCAATCTCACACTCCATCCTTCCCTCACTCGTGAACAAGACCCCGAGATACTTAAACTCCTCCACTTGGGGCAAAGACTCCCCACCGACCCGGAGAGGGCAAACCACCTTTTTCCGGTCGAGAACCATGGCCTCGGATTTGGAGGTGCTGATCCTCATCCCGCTCGCTTCACACTCGGCTGCAAACCGCCCCAGTGCACGCTGAAGGTCCAGGTTCGATGAGGCCAACAGGACAACATCATCTGCAAAAAGCAGAGATGAAATACTGCGGTCCCCATACCGGACCCCCTCCGGCCCTCGGCTGCGCCTAGAAATTCTGTCCATAAAAATTATGAACAGAACCGGTGACAAAGGGCAGCCCTGCCGGAGTCCAACATGCACCTGGAACAGGTCTGACTTACTGCCGGCAATGCGAACCAGGCTCCTGCTTCGGTCATACAAGGACACAAGATACAAGAACGTGACGTCGCCCGGTACGGCGCAGCCGGGGCCCCACCCTGGAGCCAGGCCTGGGGCTGGGGCTCGTATGCGAGCGCCTGGTGGTCGGGCCTATGCCCACGGGGTCCGGCCGGGCCCAGCCCGAAAGAGCGACGTGGGCCCACCCTCTGATGGACTCACCACCCATCGAGGGAATCATAGGGGCCGGGTGCAGTGTGGATTGGGTGACAGTCGAAGGCAGGGAGCCCGACAACCCGATCTCCGGACACGGAGTCTAGCTCTTGGGACATGGAATGTCACTTCGCTGGGGGGGAAGGAGCCAGAGCTCGTGAGGGAGGTTGAGAGATACCGTCTAGATATAGTCGGGCTCACCTCCACACATAGCTTGGGCTCTGGAACCCAACCCCTCGAAAGGGGCTGGACTCTCCACTTCTCTGGCGTTGCCCGCGGTGAGAGGCGGCGGGCTGGTGTGGGCTTACTCATAGCCCTCAGCTCAGCCGCCATGTGTTGGAGTTCACCCCGGTGAACGAGAGGGGTCGCGTCCTACGCCTTCGGGTCGGGGACAGGTGCCTCACTGTTGTTTCGGCCTACGGGCCGAACAGCAGTGCAGAGTACCCGGCCTTCTTGGAGTCTCTGGGAGGGGTGCTGGATGGTGCTCCGACTGGGGACTCCATTGT